>NC_089225.1:47358164-47658164 GCF_963924675.1 Phocoena phocoena | reverse complement strand
TTAGTTTCATATCTACCATATTCATTACTGTTTTCTGTTTATTGCCCCTGTCTTTGTTCCTCTTTTTGTCTTCCACTCTTTTTCCTGCCTTTTATTATTTCAGTTGAGCATTTTATATGATTCCATTATCTCCTCTTTCTTAGCATACAAATTGTATGTTTTTAAAAACTTTTCTTAGTGGTTTCCCTAGAGTTTGCAACATATATCTATTAGTAATCCAAGTTCACTCTCAAATAACACTGTACAACTTCATGGGTGTTATGTATTTTATAATGACAAAGTAATTTTAGTTCCTCCCTCCCATGTCATTTATTTTACTTTTATATAAGCATACATAAGTGTGTATATTATACTTCACAAGTACAGAATTCTAGGTTGGTAGGAGGTTTCACACAACATTTTAAATATTTTACTCTATTCCTTTGCTGCTCAGTGGTTTCTGAGGAGAAGTTGGATGTAATTCTTACCTTTGTTCCTCTATAAATATGGTGTTTTTTCCCTCTGGCTTTTTTTCAGGATTTTTCTTTATCATTGATTTTTGGTAGTTTGAAAATGATATGCCTAAGTGTAGTTTTTATTAATTATTATTATTGCCATTTATGTTGTTCGATGTTCTCTGAGTTTCCTGGATCTGTGATGTCAGCAATTAATCTGGGGAATTTATCAGTCATTATTGTCTTAAATATTTCTTCTGTTTTTTTCTTCTTCTCCTGGTGTTCCCATTATGTTACACTTTTTGTAGTTGTCTCACAGCCCTTGGATATTTTATTCTTTTTTTTTAGTCTTTGTTCCCTTTGCTTCTCAGTTTTCAACACTTCTCTTTGTGTATCCTCAAGCTCACAGATCAATTCTTCCCTCATCCATGTCCAGTGTACTAGTAAGCTCATCAAAGGCATTCTTTATTTCTGTTTCAGTGTTTTTGATCTCTAGCATTTCTTTTTGCTGCTCACTTAATATTTACATCTCTCTGCTTACATTGTCCTTCTGTTCTTACATGCCATCCATCTACTTTATCCATTAGAGCCCTTCACATATTACTCATCATTGTTTTATTCCCAATCTGATAATTCCAACATCCCTGCCATGTCTGGTTCTGATACTTGCTCCTCTTCTCTTCACATTGTATTTTTTGCCTTGTGGTATGCCTTGTAATTTTTCTTGGTAGCTGGACATGGTGTACCTGGTAAAAAGAAATGTTTTAAATAGTTCTTTAGTGATGTGGTAGTGAAGTGTTGGGGGAAGGGAAGACATTCTTTATTCCTTTGATTAGGTCTGTCTTTTAGTGAGCCTATGCCTTTGAACTGTGAACTTCCTAAGTGTTTCCCAGTTTTTTTCTCCTTTTGTAGGTGGAACAAAATGGTTAGAGTGGGTTGGAGTTGGGTACTTTCCTTCTCCCAGGTCAGTTAGGTCTGATGTTGCCCCAGGAGTTTAGGTTCTGGTTAAATAATTTCTCCTGAGAGCAAGCATTGTTAAGAACAGAATGCTATGTCATATTTTAAAATGGTTTTTTCCCCTTCCTATGCCAGAAACATGAGGGGAATTTTCACTGATATTTACTGTGGGAACTTAAAGTCTACTTCACAAAGGTAAATCTCACACTAGTGTGAGGGCTCTTCCAATGACTGGGTCTCCCTGGAGTTTTTAAGTCTCAGACTTGTCCTCAGTGAGCCTCTGGCAATTCATCAATTACAGTTCAGTTTTTTTCTATGCCCGCCCTGGTTCCTGTGGAGGTTTCCACTCATAAGTCTGCTCCAGTAAGCTGTGACTCCCTGTGTTTTCCAGTCTGTCTCCTGAGTCTTAGGGGCAGCCATTTTTCCTGTGTCTTACCCTCTCTTACAGATCCAAAAAGAGTTGATGATTTTTCAGTCTGTTCAACTTTTTACTTGTTGTTCGAATGGAATGATGATTTCAAAGCTCCTTACTTGCAGAATTAGAAACTGGCCCTTGATAATCTTTTTAAAAGGTAGTTACCAGTCTTCTTTTTATGTCTCAAAATATATCCTGAATCAGTCCACTTATTTTCATTCTCTACTGTCATGAATTTGGATCAAGCCACCATCATCTACTTCCTGGAGTAGTACTGTGGCTTCCTAATTGATGCCTCCACTTCTGTTGGCCTCACTTTAATCAGTTTTTCACACTGTGGTAAGAATAATCTAGCATGCAGAGATCATTTCACTTCACTACTTAAAGCCCTTCGATGGCTCTCTTAGGCACTTAGAGGAACACTGCTTAACATGCATAGCCTAATATACCTGCTCACACTGCTGCCAGCTGCTCTAAACTCATTAAGAGCTACTTCTGCCCTTGCTCCAGTCACAAATTAGGGAAATAATTGAGTCTAGCTCTTTTCCATCTCCAAGCCTTCTTACACACTGGTTCCTTCATACCCGAAATCTTACTAATTCTTTGGGTCTCAGTCTTATTGTTCCTTCCTCAGAGAAGCCTTCCCTGACATACCAATCTAAAGTATCTCCTGTTATTCTTCCTTATTGTATTCTATGCTTTCCATCTATAGCACTTGTCACCATTTTTATCTTGGCTGCACCATGCAGCTTGCAGGATCTTAGTTCCCTGACCAGGGATCGAACCTGTGCCCCCTGCAGTGGAAGCATGGAGTCTTAACCACTGGACCACCAGGGAAGTCCCCTTGTCACCATTTTAAATTAACACATTTATTTGTGCATTTTAAAGTTTGTCTATGTTCTTCTGTTAAATTAACCATGAATTTAGAGATTATATCTTGTTTATGTTTAAAAAATGGAAACTATTGACTTCTGGCTTCAGCTCCAACATGTATAAAGAGCTTGGAAGTCCTCACTCCTGTCCTACAAAAGGAAAAGCTGAACAAACTGAAAATCAATGATTTTCTTTGATCCATTGGAGAACTGTTTGCAGGGAAAATCACCACCTCATAGTCTGGAGAGACAGGTGAATCAGAGAGTCACAGCTGAGATCAGTTTGCTTGAAGGAGAAGATGTTTGGGTCACAACTGTTAAGAACACTTCAGTGGCATGAATAAATGATAAATTGCTTGAGGATGAGTACAGACTAGCATGAGAGTGGGAAACTTCCTCGAGGCTGCAGTCTTATGGGGGGCCCACACTGTCATGGGTTTTTGCCTCCAAAACCCCCACCAGATTCTGAAGATAAATATTTGAAAAATATCTCCTCATGCCTGAGGTAGGAGCAAGGGAGTTGTAATCATTATGAAACACAACCTGAGGTTTCCTCATAACAAATGCCTACTCTCAAGGGAAGATGACTTTACAAGAAGCTTATTCCAGGTAGGGAAGGACATTTCTCCAGTTCCCTCTAGCCTTCCTGTCTCACCTGTTTGGGGGTGGGGGGGGGAAAGATATTCCTCTGGAGAATGTGAAGATCACAGTAAGAGGCCCATTAAAATACAGAGATTTAATCATAAGATTATAGGACACTTTACTTCCCGCATATCTTATCACATCACCAACAAGACTCTAGTATAATAGCAGTGGATTATAGCTGAAAGAACTGGATAGTGGAAGAGTAATCATTGTGTAATACATCATGAGCGTTCTCCATAACAAAGGCCTAATCTCCAAGGAAAAAGAGTTTACCAGAGTATTATCACAGATGAGGAAAAAGTGCTTCTCACATTTTATTCCATTCCTACCATCTTTTCTTGGAATAAAATAAGCAAACATATTCAATAGATGCTAAGACTCAAAGGAAGTGAATAGGGAATGATACAGTCAGGGAAAAGAAGTACTGGGGAAACACTTGTGAGGGTCACAGCTCAAGGCACAGTTTCACTAAAAGACAGATTTCTTCATAATGTTATAGAATACTCCCCATTTCTCCATACCTTACCACCATGCTAACAAATCTCTAGTGTGATAAAAGTGTACTATAGTTAAAAAGCTGTAAAGCACAGACTTTCTCTGAAGAGGGGAAAGCTCAAAATCAAGAGAGGAGACAAAAAGCAAAGATAATAGAGGAATTTAAAACCTCTGGCACCTATAACTACAGAAATAATTAAATACATCATAACAAAAACTTTAAAATAACTATGATTACCATGTTAAGGTCTCTAATGGAAAACATAGACAACATATAAAAACAGGTAAGTAATGAATTTAAAAATTAAATCAATACTTAATTGTATTTTTCCAAAATAGAAAGCAACAGAACCAGATCATTTTCAGTGGAATTTCTAGCAAGTAGTTAAGGAAGAAATTATATCAATTTTTAAAATCTCTTCTACAAAAATAGAAGCAGAGGGAACGCATTCTAACTTTTATTCTCTTAGGCTAGCATTATTCTCACATCAAAACTAGAGAAGATATTATAAGAAAACAAAAGTACAGAACAATATGTCTTATAAATACAGATAGAAAAATTTTCATCAAAATATGAGTAAATTAAATCAACATTATATAATGACAATTGTATACCATTGACCAAGTGAAATTTATTCCAGATATACAAGTCTAGTTCAACATTGGAAAATCAGTCTGTGTAGTCTACAACATCAGTAAGCTAAGGAAGAAAAATCACATGATCTCATCAACTGATGAAGAGAAAGCATTTGACAAAATTCTTCACCCATTCATGATAAAAAAAATTCTCAGCATACTGGGAAGTGAAAGGAACTTCCTCGATTCCATAAAAATGATCTGTGAAAAGCCCACTGCAAACATCATACTTAATGGTGACAAACAATATGCTTTCTCCCTAAGATCAGAAACAGGCAAGGATGTTTTCTCTCACTATTTAACATCTACTACTACTTAACATCTACTACTAGTACAATAAGACAAGAAAATGAGGCAAATTTATACAGATCTCTAAGGAATAAATAAAACTGTCATTTTTTGCAGATGATATGATTGTCTACATAGAAAATTAAAAAATAATTTACACAAACAAAATGTCCTGGAGCGAATATGCCAGTATATCAGGGTCATGTGGTTCACGGTTACTATATAAAAGTCAATTACTTCCAAATATTCCAGAAATGAACTATTAGGATTTAAAATTTTAAAAATATTATTATCAATAGCACCCCAACTTAATTCTTAGAAATAAGTTTTACAAAATATGTACAGAATCAATGTATCAAACCATAAAACTCTAAAGAGAAAAATCACCAAAGAACTACAAAAAATTTAAAAGTCTGTGCTTATGTATCAAGACTCAATATTGTTAAGATATAATTCTTCCCAATGTGATCTATAGATCCACCGATTCCAATTAAAATTCCAGTAAGCTATATTTTAGATATTGACAAGCTGATTCCAAAATTTATGTGGAAATATCTAGAATAATACTAAACAGCATGAAGTAAAACAAAATTGGAGGATTCACACTACCAAAATTCAGGACTTACTGTAAAGTTACAGTAAACAAAGCATCATGGTATTAGCAGAAGAATAAATACATAGATCAGTGGGACAGAATAGTGAGCCCAGAAGACCTATACAGTTATACTCAACTGATTTTTGAAAAGAAGCAAAGCAATTCAATGGAAAAAGGATAGTCTTCTTCAACAAATAGTTCTGGAAGAGTTGATGCCTATATACAAATACAATTAACCTAGATGTGACTTTAGACATTTTACATAAGTCATCTCAATATGTATAAGAAATTTAAATGCAAAATACAAAACTATAAAACAACTTCAAAAACATTAATAGAAAATGTATTTGACCTTGATTTTTTTAATAAACACCAAAAGCATGATCCATGAAAAAACAACTTGATGAGTGTACTATTCTTAAAATTTAAAAATTGTGCTCTGCAAAATATATCGTTAAGAGAATGAAAAGAAAAGCCTCAATCTGGTAAAAAAGTATTTGCAAACACACATGTGAGAAAGGACTATTATCCAAAACATACAAGAACTTTTAAAACTCAGCAATAAGAAAACAAACAACCCAATTTTTAAAATGGCCAAAGATCTAAACAGAAATCTCACTAAAAGGAATTCCCTGGCAGTCCTGTGGTTAAGACTCAGTGCCATGAACCCAGGGTTCAATCCCTGATCAGGAAGCTAAGATCCTGCAAGCCATGCAGCACAGCCAAAAAAAAAAAAACTCACTAAGGAAGATATGATGTGTCAGTGTAGGCTCATCAATTGTAACAAATGTTCTACTCTGGTGGGGGATGCTGATAATGGGGCAGGCTATGCATGTGTGGGGCAGGGAGTGTATGGGTAATCCCTGTATCTTCTGCTCAATTTTACTATGAACCTAAAATTGCTCTAAAAACTAAGGTCTATTAAAAATAAAGTAAACTGAAATATACCTGAATAATTTTCCTTTCTTTAGCTATATAGACAGGTACTCAGAACAAATGCAGAAGTGGAGAAATTCTTCATGAAAAATTGCAAAAAAAAAAAAAAGAGGAAGGAGAATAAGATATATAGATGGAAAATAATTACATGAAAGATGCTTAACATCATTTGTCATTAGGAATTTGAAAATTAAAATAATAACATACTATTAAACACCTATTAGAAGAGCCAAAGTTCTAAAAATTTTAAATCCTTTACAGGTGAGCCAAACAACAGTAATTCTCATTCATTGTTGATGAGAATGCAAAATTGTACAGCCACTTGGGAACACATTTTGGCAGTATTTTACAGAGCTAAACATATTTTTACCATATAATTCAGAAATTGTGCTCCTAGGAGTCCACCAACTGATTTGAAAATTTATGTCCACATGAAAACCTGAATACCAATGTTTATAGTAGCTTTTATCATAAAGACCAAAAAATTGGAAGCACTGAGAGGCCCTTCAGTAGGTGAGTGGATAAACATACTCTATTACATACATCCACGCAATGAAATATTACTCAGTGATAAAAAGAAATAGGTTATCAAGCCACAAAAAGCCATGGATTAATTTTAACTGCATATTTCTAAGTGATAGAAAACAGTCTTAAAAAGTTACATATTATATAATTCCAATTATATGACATTCTGCAAAACACAAAACTATGGAGATGGCTAAAAGATCAGTAGTTGCCAGGTTCAGGGGGCACAGGGCTTGAACTTGTGAAGCATTGAGAATTATTTAAGTTGGTGAAACTGCTTTGTATGAAATGATAATGGCAGATATATGATACTACACATTTGTCAAATCCCATTGAAATTTACAGCACACGAGTGAACCTTAGTGTATGCAAATTTAAAAAATTATTTAGGAGGTCTGGAGATCCCACGATGGAATGCAGAAAGTGACAAAGCAATTCAACTGTTTTACAAATGTATGAAGCCAATCCCACTGAAGTATATGTGGGAGAATAGGTACTAACTTAAGTAACTTTGGAAATAGATGGAGTCAAAGACTAAAGGCAAAAGCAACTGTACATAAGCACAGTACTCCAGTTGATAAGGTTATTGCTTATGGGGGTAAAGTCAAGAATCATGAAACCACTCTAAATATAAACTGGAATTGAATAATTAAGTAAATGAATGGCAGATGGTGGCAGCTAGTTTTCTCATTGTTTTTTTTTTTCTTTTTTTTTTCTCATCGTTTTAATGGGAGATTACAGATAATCAATGAGAGAAGGCTAGAATGATCCATGTGGTAATGGATTAGAGTTAGAGACAACAGTATGAACTCATGTTTAATTTAATATAGATACAGATAGTTACACATAGAAATGTTTATAGATATTTGTATATACAAGACTTAGTAGACACATTTATTCTCTTGCTCTGCTAACTGAGAAGGACCAGGAACAATGACACCTCAGTATCAATGAGTGCACCTACCACCCAGATCTTGGTTTCTAATACAAATCTCCAATATAAGGACACTGGGATTTAAAAGAAATGGCTGGTTCTAGGACTGGTCCAGAATATATGAAGAATGAGACTTGAGGAGATTATAGTGAAAAAAAAAAAAGTAAAGAAATGCTCTAAAGCCACAAAAACACCAAAGTAACCACAGTGATGGATGTATGTCCAAGGGATACAGGAACCAGTTGAAAGAGCACCCAAGAGGTAAATCTGATCCACTCTCAGCAAAAAAAATAAAGTAGTAATGGATTATAACTCAAGAGTATAAAATAAATATCCACAGTGTAACATAAATATCCACAATATAAAATAAATATCCACAAGTCCATATTGATATAAATAAATGATTGAATAAATAAATAAATGGGGAATAGCCAAATCTCCTATGCAGAATTCCAAATAATTTATGTAGTTACTCTGTCCTCAAGGAAGTAGAGCATAAATTCCTACTTTTTAAAGGTAGGTTGTACATGGTACTTCATAGAATATGAAAGGGGAAAAGAAGAATAATTTTACAGTGGAGAAACCTGACAAACACTGCCTCAGCCAGGTAATCAAGATTAATATCAACAGCAATAAATCATGCTGATAGTGTGTACTCTTGATATGATGTTATGAAAATGGCACTTTACCTCTGTGGTCTTTCTCCCTCAAACACAAAACTCCAGTGTAATCATGAGGAGAATATCAGACAAATCCTAATTTAGGGATGTTCTGCAAAATACCTGACCAGTACTTTTCAAAATGTCAAGGTCATCATAAACAAGGAGTCTGAGAAACTGTCACAGCTAGGAGGAACCTAAGAAGACATGACTTCTAAATGTAACATAGTATCCAAGATGAGTTCCTGGAACAGAAAAGGGCGTTAGGCAAAATATAAGGATTTCTGAATAAATTATAGACTTTAGTTAATAATAATATATCAATATTTGCTCACTAATTGTAATCAATGTTGTCATACCGATGTACTATGTTAATAATAGGGGAAATATGGATTTGCATTGTATGGGAACTCTGTGTACTGTCTGAAATTTGTAACTCTTAAAGTGTTCTAGAATTACAAATTTATATATATAAAAAAAGAATACAAAGACTTGCACTAGTAAATATTTGTGAGTTAATGGTTAGTGGCTGCCCAGGGGACTGAGATACAAGTATTCTGAGGCTCAATGGAAGATCAGCAAACTGTCTCTACAGAGTAAAACTGTGTTAATATCATGGTGAGATGTGAGGTATCAGGAGGCAGCATTATATCGGGAGTGCCATGAATTCACATGATAATAAAATTCCCTCGATTCATACATGAAGTAATTAAGGCACATAAGGGCTGTAGGTATATGGCATAGCAAAGCTAAGAGAATCCCCAACATTGGTCAGATATAGTACAGTTGAAAATTTTGATCTGGTTGGACTCCTACTCTAACACCTACTGGATGAGTGACCTTGAGTAAGTGTCCTACAAGTGATGATCATTATAATATGTTGATAGTGTACTGGGTGCTGAGTTCTGCACACCCTTCTGAACACTTTATTATGTATTGGCTCATTTTATGCATAAACACATGCTTGTGCATGTACACACACACACACACACACACACACACAGAAAATTTATGAGGCCAGTCCTGTTATTTTCCCTACTTTACAAAGAGGTCAAATAACTTGCTCTAGATCACCAAGTGGGCAAATGTCAGAGCCAGTGCTCACATTTTAGCAATCTGGGTCCAGTGTCTATGACCTTAAGCCATAAGAACAAAACTTTTTTGCAAGTCTCTATAAAATATAGCCTTTTAAGTTATTGGGATATTGAATGAGCTAATGAATATAAGGTATTTGGTACAATGGCAATTAATAAATATTTTTTGCTCTTATCCTAAAGGAAGACAAAATAGCATTCTCATCAGTCTTTAACTGTTTGGCTAGAGTAGAAACCCTTGCCTCGTTTTTTCCAACAGCTTTGCTGAGATACAATTAATATATAACATTGTGTATATTAAATGTGTACAAATGTGTTATGATATGTACGTTTGTTAAAGGTTTACAAATGATTATCACCATAGTGTTAGCTCACATAGCCATCATGTCACAATAATTATCATTTCCTTTTCTGTGGTGAGCACATTTAAGATTTAATCTCTTAGCAACTTGCAAGTATATAGTACAGTATTGTTATCTGTTGTCATAATGCTTTGCATTAGATCTCCAGAACTTGTTCATCTTCTAACTGGAAGTTTATACTCTTTGACCAACATCTCTTTGTTTCATCCCTAGCCCCTTGTAACCATCATTCTACTCTGTTTCTATGCGTTTCATGGTCTGTAGACTTCACATATAAGTGAAATAACATACAGTGTTTGCCTTTCTCTGTCTGATTTATTTCACTTTAGCATAATGCCCTCAAAGTCCACTGCCTCATACCTGTTAGAATGGCTATCATCAAAAAAATCAAGAGATAAATGTTGGTGAGAATGTGAAGAAGGAGAACCCTTGTACACTATTGGTGGGAATTTAAATTGGTGCAGCCATTATGGAAAACATTATGGAGGTTCTTCAAAAAGTTAAAAATAGAACTACCATATGATCCAGCAATAACACGTCTGAGTATATATCCAAAGGAAACAAAAATAGGATATTGAAGAAGAGATATGCACCCCCATGTTCAGTGTACCATTATTCACAATAGCCAAAATATGGAAACAACCTAAGTGTCTGTCAATGTGTGAATAGATAAAGATGTGAGATATATACATGTGTGTGTGTGTGTGTGTACGTATATTCACTGACATTTTATCCCTATGCTCTATACTTATCACCAAGTATTAGAGAAGATGTCAGCCTGAAACTTTTATTTTATGTAGTTTTAGCTTATTTTTAAGGATTTATATGTTGAACCAGACTTTTAAAATTATTTTGATAATTGAGCACCAAACAATGCTATTTATAGGAAGATATTCTATGATAATATTTATTACAATAATTATGATAATTTAAAAGTCTAATATTTATAGAATACTGACTATGTTGCAGGCATTGGGTTAAACATTTGCATTTATTGAGATGCCTTTATTATCCCTCCCATTGTTTTTGAACTGAGAGGATCAGGGCACAGCGCAACCAAAAGAATGTGCCTAAATTCACACTGCTAATATTCCAGATAGCAACAACTTAAACCAATATGTGCTTAATCATGGACCATGCTCTTAACTGCTGTTCTACAGCAAGGTGAAATTTCCCCAGTATCCAGCCAAATTATAAATTACACATACAGGTTTTGATTATTAAAGACATGATAAAGATGCAATTTTAGCATAAAATGCAATTTCTTGATTTAGGTCTTCTAGGTTCTCTGAAATTATTTCAAAGAGAGTTTGTTACTCTGCCTTCATTTCTTTTTCTTATTTGGGGATTCATTGCTGTAGATTACAAGACATATGTATGCCAGTATTTTTTGTAATATCACAAAATAAACAAAGGTACTTAAGCAGTCTCTAGTTTATGACTAGTTTAACCTTTCAGCATTCAACAATACTATTTGCTTCTTCTAAAATAATTTACTTATCAATGTATTATGAAACGAGCCTTTTTCATTGTCTTCAGTTGCAGTATTATGTAAAGTACTGCAGTAAGAAAGTAAACTCATGTTTACTTTCTGAAGCATTTTACTTAAAATAGGAATACAAAACATTAGTGCAGGCTTTGTTAAATTTGCCACTTCTCTGATATTTGAAAAGTACTTGAGTTGAGGACAGCATTTCAATGGTACTGAAAACCTCAGAGGCTCTTCAAGCAAATAAAGACTTTTTGTCATTCTCATCTGCATTAGACTAGCAAACTGAATCAGAACTCTTTGACAGTGTTCAATTTTCAGATCTTTTTTTCAAGACTACCTATACTTTCCCAGCTAGGGTATCTGCATTTATGGGTCAAATTAATTTTGGTATATAAAAGGTATATATTTGCATTTATGCATATGCCATTGTGAAGATGTATGCCTTTAATATATAGAATATATAATGTATGTCTTTATGTTATTATTAGAACTAAAATGATAATGAATAGTGTTGAGGGAGAAAACAAAAACACATTATGCCATGAAAACCAAATCAATTAGCTCTATATGTACCAACTAAAAATAAAATCCTGTTTTAGAGGTATTTTTTGACACTTGCTTGAGAAATGTTTAATTTTTTACATTTTCTAAATTCATATTTGATTTTGAATTTTTTCCCTTCACATATAAAAACCTCCTTCATTGTGCCCCTTCAGTTAAAAATGTCATAATAATAGTCCAGGCTTATCATTTTTCCCCTTCTACTTTCCATTATTGCTAGCAGCACGACAACTCTCCTATCACCCAGGGTTACAACCTTGAGTCCATCTTTGATTATCTCTCTTTCTACCTTGCATCTAGGACCTTTCTATGTCCTGCCATTTCTTTTATAATGTTTGAAAAGCCAGTTTCTTCTTTTTTGGTTTCCACCACCAAGACCCCAATCTACTTTCTTTTATTTTCTTTTATTTCTGCTCCAACTATTGCAATCTTCCACATTCTTGCCTCCATATCTTTCTTCTTCCATCTCAACTACTAGATTGCTATGAAGTCCATGTATCTATTGGCACATCTGAACCAGAGGAAAGAAAATGGCTTAACTTAAAAATGAACATGTTGAAAAGCAGAAGGCACTGTTTGTTGAAGGTACAAACGATCATCAACATTTCAAACAGTGCATCCCATGGAACTTTTAGTCTCTTGAGATATCACACACACACATACGTACACACACACTCTCACACACACACACACAGTTTTATGCTCCAATCTTGGGAAACACTTCATACAGTATACTCTTTTAAAGAGTCAAATTCACACCAGCTTAACTTGAAGTTATAAGAAGTCCTGTTGAAACATGCATCTTTTTTAGCATTTTAAATACAATGTTTCTTAAATGTTCTTGACCGGAGAGTCGCTCCTACAGTAATTTTTTTAAAGTATAATATGAAGAGCACATTTTGGGGAAAGTCATTTTATGCTATCACCTTCATCTATTTACATTTCAGAGCTTTCTTTTAAAAAGGAAAGCAGAGTCTGGGGTTGCCCTAATTTTAAAAATGTAGAAATTCCAGCAAACTGCAACCACTATGCCAGAAACCAAAGAGAGCTGTTTACGAAGAACAGCACTGTTCATGGTTTATTTCACCTGGCGGGAGGATTTATGCAGATGATTTATACCATAAGTTGCTAATTTGGAAGCATTTTCACTGATGTCTTCCTGGAAATCATCCTCAGTTATGTTAAATCAAGAAACTATATTTCCCATCTTCAGCTTCACTGTCAAATTCCCATACATCTTCCTGCAGTCCATATGAAGAAATGAAAACAATAAACAACAAAAAGGTTTTTAGATACTAAAAGCTTATTGTCATATTATCTTTTAATGTAAATTCATGTCAGTCTGGGACAGTGTTTATTATGCACTCTACGGCTCACTGTTTGCTGTATAAGCTTAATGAATTTGCCACTGATAATCAGTGTAACACAAACTCTTTATGGAGCTTATTATGTGGGAAGTGTAGCTCTCAGCCATATTATCTGACAAAAGTGTCTATATAAGCAGTCATCCTGAAGTGCTGATTCTGTTATTTGATTTGGGATTAAGCAGTCTGTTGCAAGCCATCTGCTTTTCTATGCATGCGTCCTTGAGAGGTTAGATTTCTACAGACAGTGCCCCATAACTTTAACAGGTATTTGAAAGATCAGAATTAGCTTAGACATATGCCACTGAAATTGCTGGCCTTATCCTAGAGGACTGTCCAGACTTTGACACTGGAGCCTAAATCAGAAAAACAAGTTTACTTTTCTCACATTGTTGCTGATTCAGAATCCTGCTGCATTTGGCCAAGTGCTGTGAGACTCGAGATCACTTGCCTGACAAACTTTTACAACAGTTCATGCTCCTGAGTATATGAAAGTGTGCACTGGCTGCTCAAGCCATGTCTCCTGATGACTCCCAAAGAACACACTCTTCTGGCCTATGCCTGATTACTCTGCAGAAACTCCTGTGGTTTCTGCTATCTCAGCAACTTCTGGAAATACCCTACTGAAAACATGTATTAGATAGTAAGTGCAATTCTCTGTCTTCCTATTTGAGATAGAAAATGGTTGGGGTTCAATTCCAGGTAACCCGATCAAATAAAAACCTTACTTCATTAATAATCTAACTATTCCAGAAGTGGATTTTATGTGAGCTTCTAGGCATAGAAACAACTATTTTTCTTTGGATGTATGTCTGAATGTGTGAAGTGGATACTTCTGGAAGTTCCCAGATGTGTACCCCATTACTATTTCTTTGGTTTGAGATCTGAAACCCATTCCTTATTTACTCCATTGAAATGTAAAAAAATAAATGCCAATATGACAATTTCCCTGATTACAACTGAAGCTACTCAACTTTCGCCCTTTGGCCATTTGAGTTACATCTTCAGTATACTACCTGTTCATGTACTTTGCTCATTTTTCTATTGGGGTGTTTGTTTCTTTTTGATTTGTAGGACTTATATATAGCCTATTATATATATTGCAATAATGTCTTTTTGTCTGTGACTTGGTTTTTAATGTGGCAGTGGTGTTCTTTTTCACGCACAAGTATTTGATAGATATTCTGATTGAAAATGTGCATTGTTTAAAAGACAAAAAATTAAAGTGTAAGGTTAAAGAAAGGTAGAAAGTAAAGTGTGGAAAAAGAGGTAGTAAATAAACACTAACCTAAGTTGTTGATGTAGCTATATTAATATCAAACGAAACAATCTGTAAGACAGGAAGTATTACTAGAGATAAAAAGAAACATTTCATAATAATGAAAGGATTAATACAACACTGTGATACAATTTTTATATGAATGTACCTAACAGTAAAGCCTCAAAATATATAAAAAATACATAGAGATAAAGGAGAAAAGACAAATCCATAGTTAGAGTAGGAGAATTTAACATGCTGCTGGGCTGGATTTCTTCAGGGACACTTCTACCTTCCCCTCTAGAGCATGGGTAGAAACACGATTTTTCTTATTCAGTTGAATAGAATTTTCCCTGTAGTTATTCTTTTACAGTGGTATGTCCTTTTAGGGATCCTGGATTTATGCAGAAATCCCAATTCCTTTTGCCCTCCTGGCTGTGGCCCTGTCTTATCTCCATATGAAGATATTAAACCTCAATCCCTTAGTGTTTATTGGGTCTAATTAACCATTCCCTGTTCCTTTCTTCCATCTTCGAAGCAGTAGCATTAATAGTTCACATTCTTATGATTCTGGATTTTACTTCCGGCATCTGAAAATTTCACTTTAAGTTTTGTAAGCTCAGCTATCAATTACATTTCATTATCTATCCAACATTTCTATGTGCTGTAACAAGTGGATGACGGTTATCAGGCTTGCTTATCAAATACTGATTTTCCCTTTAAAAGCACAAAGTAGGATTATCTTGGCTGAATGCTCTGAGGTTGGGGAGAGTCAAGGGACATGTTCTCAACAGTGAATTCTGAGCAAATGTGATGCATGTTGTTTTTTGAGCTGAGCATTGAGTTGCTAGTGGGTGATCCCTTGGAGTTCTTTATTCTGTTGGGCACATCAGTTAGCTATGTTCAAGATGGCAGCAGCTCTGTCAGCCTGGATCTCTCATTAAATACAATGAGCAGAGATTACCTGATGACTTAAAAGGGACATGCAGCACAATTAGGAAATATATCTTTGTTATTACAAATCACTAAACTTTTGCCGTTTCTGTGTATTTGTTTTTTATCACAGCATAATTTAGCCTACCTGCTCTGTGGTAGGCAGAAAAATGGCTCTGCCAAAATGTCCACACCCTAGATAAACACTGGATTCTGTGAATATATTAGGTTAAATAGTGGGGGGAAATTAAGCCGCAGATAGAATTAAGGTATTGATCAGCTGACCTTTAAATAGGGATATTATCCTGGTTTATGAGGGTACAGTGTAATTACAGGGGTACTTAAAAATGCAAGAAGGAAGCAGTAAAGATCAGAGAAAGAGCTATAATGACAGAAGCAAGGTCAGAGAGATGCTATGCTGCTGGCTATGAAGATGCAGGAAGAGGATCAAGAGCCAAGGAATGTGGGCAGCCTCTAAAACTGGAAAAAGCAAGGAAAAACATTTCCCCCTAGAGCCTCCAGAAGGCATGCAGCTCTGGAAATGCCTTGATTTTAACTCAGTGATAAAGTCTCAGTGGTGTCAGACTTGTAGCCTACAGAACTGTAAGATAATAGATGTGTGCTGTTTTAAGCTATCAAGTTTGTGGTAATTTATTATAGTGCCAATTGAAGACTAATACACTGAGCCATACACTTAATCATTTAGTATTGCCCTTAGACACAGGCAAGAGGGCCTAATCTTTAGAGGGATCGACATAGCATGGACACACACAAAAACTTTATTAAAGAACATTTGAGCAGCTCTGTCATTTGGATTCAGTCCTCACACAAAGCACCTATAACCCTAAATGACTTCACATTGACCACAAAATGGACATTGAATGCTAGAATTTCAGTTTTATTTTAAATATATTTAATTTAAAAAATTTTAGTAAATTTTCAAAATATTATTTAAAATTTCAGCTTTAAAAAAAAATTTCAGCTTTATGTATAATTTAGAAATGAAATTATGAAATAATCTTTTGGGCTTTTGTTTATACTTTAAATATTTTTTATATTTAAGAAGAAAAATAATGATTTTTGAAAACATAAATAATAGTAATATTAATACTTCATAGTTTTTGACAAAAATAAATTAAATTTTGTACATTTTGAATATCCTTTTATTTTATTTATTTATTTTTTTTGCGGTACGCGAGCCTCTCACCGTTGTGGCCTCTACCGTTGTGGAGCACAGGCTCTGGACGCGCAGGCTCAGCGGCCATGGCTTACGGGCCCAGCCGCTCCGTGGCATGTGGGATCCTCCCGGACCGGGGTACGAACCCGCATCCCTTGCATCGGCAGGCGGACTCTCAACCACTGCGCCACCAGGGAAGCCCCCTATCATTTTATTTTTAACTCTTTAAATCATTACTGAGTGGAGGGATCTGGGTCCCAGTATTTCAGACTACTGTACTTGAGGTAGAGCTTCTCCCCTACAAGTGAGGGCTGGATGGAGAAAGGGAGCCCTGGTCATCTCAGCCGTATCTGCCTGGAATAGAGCTTCTGTAATACATGACTGAAAGGTATAAGAAACACAGACAGACAGCCCCTCCTGGGGTAAAGCTGTAGTTCTAGACTGGGAGCTTGAGGGAGAGCAAGCTTCTATCTTCTTGGCCAAAACTTCCTGGAGTTGAAGAGCTTCCATACATAGCATTTGGGGTGGGAGTAAGGAAATGGGTCATGGTTCAAATGCCACAGATTCTAGATGTTCTTACTGAGACTTAATAGATTTCCCTAAATGAATGTTTCTACATTACTATATGCCCTCAGGATGAATTTTCAGAATGATTGTTTGTTTGTATTGTTTTTTCACCAGGTAAAAAGGATGTGCTGAGCTCCTTATTCTGCCTTTCTGTAATCCTTTTGTGCATTAATTTTATACAGAGCATTATGCAAATTTTAAAGCATACCTTTGTTTTATGAAGTGATTATTTAATCAGTAACCTTTCTGGAACATTTAGAATATTCTTTTAGTTTGGTTTATCTTTTTCGAAGGTTTATTTCAAACATTTTTGTTTTTTAAAATATTTTATTTATTTATTTGGTTGCACCAGGTCTTAGTTGCAGCAGGCAGGCTCCTTAGTTGCAGCTCAACAGTTCCTTAGGTGTAACACGTGGGCTCCATAGTTGTGGCACATGGCTCCTTAGTTGTGGCATGTGAACTCTTAGTTGAGCATGCATGTGGGATCTAGTTCCCTGAACATGGATCGAACCTGGGTCCCTTGCATTGGGAATGCGGAGTATTAACCACTGCACCACCAGGGAAGTCCCTTAGTTTGGTTTATATAGAACTTTTTATGAGCACATTTTTTACGTACAGTGAGGGATTTCTCCAAGCATTTTCATATTATTTAAATTTAGTTTTTGTTTTTCAGTCAACTTGTTGCTATCTACTTATCTAATAAAATGCACTACTTCAACTGTAGTTTGTTTTGTTTTGACAAATTTATGCACTGACACAATCAAGATATGCAGTATTTCCATCACTCCAAAAATCTCCCCTCTGTTCCTGTCCAGTCTAAATCGTCTCCCACCAGGTTTCAATTGACCGTCTATCTGTTTCTTATTGATATACATTAGAATAGTTTTTTTGAGTGTTTCATATAAATGGAACAATGTACTTTGTTAACATTTTTTTTCTTTCCAGATGATAAAATATCATTTTAGTATCATCTGGCTTGCTTTGATTCAGGAAATATCCCAATTATAATTATTGTATTTATTGTCCTTTGTATAACATGCCTTTTTTCTCTGGATGTTTTTATGATTTTCTCTTTATACCTGGTTGTCAGGTATAGTCACACCCTATGATCACTCACTAGTCTTCCTGAGATATTCTGGCTTTCTGTATTATAAGGCACCTAATGTACCCTAGGATGTGTAATTTTAATTCTTGTAGTTTTCTTTGGGCTCACTTTTTTTGAATTGATTAAGCCTCTTGTAGTAGGTTTATTGTTCTCATCTAATTTGAAATTTCATGACTTCAAGTATTTTTCTACCACTCTCTTTCTGGAACTCTAATTATACATATAGTTTGTTTTATTCTTTTTCTCACAACTTTTACTTTATTCACATTTTTTGGTCTTATTTTTAGCTTTCTTTTTTTATTTGTTATTTTTAAAATCTTTTTTAAATTTATTTAAATTTATTTTTATTTTTTATTATTTTTTTTGTGGTATGCGGGCCTCTCACTGTTGTGGCCTCTCCCATTGCGGAGCACAGGCTCCGGATGTGCAGGCTCAGTGGCCATGGCTCACAGGCCTAGCCGCTCCGCGACATGTGGGATCTTCCCGGACTGGGGCACGAACCTGTGTCCCCTGCATTGGCAGGAAGACTCTCAACCACTGCGTCACCAGGGAAGCCCTAATCTTTTTGAAAAATAAATTTATTTATTTATTTATTTTTGACTGCATTGGGTCCTCGTTGCTGCTCTCAGACTTTCTCTCGTTGAGGTGAGTGGGCGTTACCCTTCATTGTGGTGCGCGGGCTTCTCATTGGGGTGGCTTCTCTTGTTACGGAGTATGGGCTCTAGGTGCGTGGGCTTCAGTAATTGTGGCTAGCGGGCTGTAGAGCACAGGCTCAGTAGTTGGGGCTCATGGGCTTAGTTGCTCCGCAGCATGTGGGATCTTCCCGGACCAGGGCTCGAACCCATGTCCCCTTTCTATGAAGGATGTCCAGGGCATTTTGGAGATGGTTAAAAAAGTTCGCTGCAGAATACAGATTCAAATCTGTGCTGTAGTCACATAAGTCACTGCCTCCAGTCAGCACCGTGTTGACCTTCCAGTCCTCGTGGAAATTTTTCTATCGTCATCTTTCATCTTTTGTATCAGAGTCTGGACTTGGCTTGAAAGTTCCTTAGCCTTTGTTCCAGGAACAACCTGATTAAGGAAGGCATTTGTGTCATTGGTGTTGCCTGTGCCCACTGCACAGCCTGTGAGATTTCCGTTAAACTTCCAAAGGATATTCAGTAAGGTGGTCACCTTCTCCAGGTAGCTGTCTCCTCCTGAACTATATGACAGCCCCCAGTACTGACATCAGAAAGGTGTTTTCTTTTTGTGCTTCAGCCTATTTGATTTTTATTGCTATGACTTCCAGTTCCTGGGTCTATTCTTTTGCAGTATCTAATCTGCTGTTCATTCCACACAGTGAATCTTTCATTCATATATTTTATTTTTCAGCTCTAGAAATCCCTGTGCTTTTTTATATTTTCTGTATTCTCTCATGATGTTCATGATTTTTTTTAAAAATGTTGAACGTCATTATAAGTCTGTTTCTTTAACTACTGCCCCCGACCTCCCAGTTTTGGGTGAATACAGCTTCTTTGCATATCTAGTAATTTTTAATTGGCTGTTGGGCATTGTGAGTAACCTTGTTGAGATACTTTAATGTGTATTTACTTTTGTTTTGGCAGGTAGTTATAGTTACTTCACATTAGCTTGATTCTTTTGAGTCTTGTTTCTATGTTTCTTTAGAAGAGGTCTGGAATAACCTTTATTCTAGGGAAATTTTAGTCCTATTACTGTGGTTTAACTCTCCTGAGGTTGCCAGTGAATGCCCTGAGTGTTTATAAAGGTCTTTTCACTTTGGCCAATTGAAACTTTAAAGGCTTCCAGTCTTGTGTTAGCTCTAGGAATTATTCAGCTTGTAGCTCCAACTATTTCTAGAAGATCTTCTTTGTGAAACCTCATGAACTCTCACCTTATGCATGTACAAATTTAACCAAAGATTTATGAGGAGCCCTATACATATTTCTGGAGCTTTTCCTCTAAATAGCTTTCTCCTCTTCAGTACTCTTGCCTTGAATGTTACAGCTTCTTCTGATTCCCCAAACACAAATCTGTCTTCTCAGTTTCTTGAGATTGCTGTGTTCTGCTTGGGTTTCCTATACTGGCACCATGTCCTATGCAGAACGTTGGGATAATTGTAGGGAAACCCTCATTTGTTTCTCTTTTTTTCAGGGATCACAGTCCTAAATTACCTCTTTTCCAATGTTGAAAAATAGCTGGTTCACATATTTTGTCCAGTGATAGGACAAATTTTGATTTTTTAAATTAGGTACCTTATAATATAGAAAGCCAGAATATCTTCAGGAAGACTAGTGAGTGATAATAGGGTGTGACTATAAAGAAGTGTTAGCTGTAATATCTCTGCCATTTCATTGGTTTCACTAGGTTTCTATATGAGTAAGATACATAGAAGACCATGAATCAAAACAGTCTCATAGAATTTAGAAAACTCATTAAAAAGAACTCTTTCTAATTATCTGATAAACAATTACTATGTTCAGATACTGTACATTTCACAACTTTCATCTCATTTAATACTTTCAGCACTCTTTCAAAGAAGTTATAAATGGAACTTACAACTATAGAGGAAAACAAATAGATCACAACACTTTGGATAAGCAATTAGAAGAGACCAATTCTTGTGATGATGATAGAGGTTTAGTGGATGTACTAATGAAGCTGCTTCAGATACCTTTTGGTAAACTTTGAGCTATTGAATTGCATATGCTCTTTAGTAATTAAACAGTTAATTCCCTTAAGAGAAGTTAGAAGTAAAAACCCTGGGCTGAAAATCGACAAGGCATAACCAGTGTAATAACTACAGGTCCAAAGTAGAAGGCAGATTTACTCTTATTCAAAGACCCGATAAAATTACCAGTCCTAACTCACACAATAAAAATGATAAAAACACACAACCTTCTTGGTCTGAAGGATAGTAGAAATATATTCTGATTCTCTAATTTTACAGGGGACACCTCTGAATCCCAGCAGAGTTAATGGCTTCTACAAGGCTGCCCAGCTAGCTCTTAGCTTAGCTGACAATGAAACCAGGACTTAGGACTTGAGTCACTGAAAACAGTCAAAAGACTTTATCAACTGAGACAGATTCAATGAGATAAACACAGAAGATACATACTTAATTGACTGCATCTCAGATAAAACCACCAGGAAAACCAAACAAAACTGCTGCTTCACTGTCAGAGTTCTCTTTTAGCTTTGGGATTACATGAATTTCATGTATATTAACTAAAGAGCAACTGGTATACATCACATATCATTTAATTTCTGGGGAAAATAATATCAAAGAATAGTATATAGATTTGGTTTAAGATTCATTTATATGTGGATGGTAGTATTGCTTTGGGAAATGGGATTTTGTTTAGTTTTGAAAGTTGAGACAGATTTAATGCTTGCATCTTTAAAGGGAAGAAAACAAGAGGATGCATTTCTAATGATGGCTCTTCTGAGAAGGGATAATGCAGTCTCTCTTTTCCTTGGAGGCCTAATACTGAAACTCAACACAAGAATGGGAGGGGCATGTAGGGAACAGTTTGGATTAGAAACACAAATTTTAAGCATGATGATGCTAAATATAGTTTTTTTTTTAAAGGAACTTCCCTTCTTTCTGACACTTGCTAAAGAAGCTCCGGCCTAATCTTATATTTTTATTGCCACAATCAGGTTTCTCCAAGGAACCCTGATTACCCTTTATTGGAGAATAGGATTTAGAAACCAAGATCTGAGTTCTCATTGCTACTGGGATGCCACTGCTTCTAGGTCCTCTCAGTATGGAGAGCTAGGAAAAATATACTGAATTATGGGTATACACATATCTATATGTATTTATGTGTCTAGCTATATCTGTGTATTTTAAAATGTACATGAGTTTTTACTGATGTCACTGACTAATCTAGAACCACAGATTTCAGTCTAACATTACCTTCTGACTTATTTATCATGTCTTTCTCTGACAGTGAGAAACTTTGCTCACATTATCTACAATTTATTTACCTATTTGCTCAACCTTAGTACATATGTAAATTAGTTTCAAAATTGTTAACCCATACCTCTGTGAGGATCAGATTTACTAATTAGAGTGCAGTGTTTGTAAAGTTCTTTTTGTCTTCCTACTTACAGTTTTTAGTCAAATACCAACTTTCCAAAAGTTACTTAATGTCCCTTTTTTTCTATCTTCTTCACTGAGGTTAATTCATAAATTATAATACAGTTAGTTTCACTTGGTACAATTTGTATTCTATTCTGAGATCCACCCAAAATTCGAGTTGATTTTATTTAAATTTGCTTATGGTAAAGATTACAGTACTGTAGGTTTTGACAAATGCGTAGTCATGTGTTTTCCTATGTAATACCACACAGAAAAGCCCATCACACTAAAAACTCCAATGTGAGGCCCCATTGTATTCAACACTTTCCCCACCCTCACCACTGGCAAACACTGATCTTTTTCCAGCTCTAACACTGTATCTTTTAAAAATAATATCATGTAAATGGAAGTATACAATATGTAAACTTTGGAGCTTGGCCTTATTTAGAATAATGTATTGAAGATTCATCTGTGTTGTTGCAAGAATCAGTAGCTTGCTCCTTTTTCTTAAATTGCTGAGTAGTATTATATATACAATACAGTTTGTTTAGCCAGTCACCTACTGAAGGACTGTTATGTTATGTTCAGTGACTTAGTCTTTTCAGGATGCTATAACAAAGTACCACAGACTGGGTGGCTTATAACAATAAAGAATTATTTTTTATAGTTCTGGAGGCTGGAAGTCTGTGATGAGGGAGTTAGCATGGTTGGATGAGGACCTTCTTCCAGGTCACAGACATCTCCTTGTATGCTCACATGGTGGAAGGGGTGAGTGTTCTCTCTGGGGCCTCTTCTATAAGGGTACCAGTCCTATTCATGAGAATTTTACTCTCATGAGCTAATTATCTTCAAAGGTCCCACCTCTTAATACCATTGCAATGGGCTTCAGGATTTCAAAATGTGGATTTTGGGGGGCAGGTGGGCCTGGGACACAAACTTTCAGACCATAGCTTCAAGTTGTTGGTGATTATTTATAAAGTTGCTATAAACATTCATTTAGGAATTTTGTTTGAACCTAAGTTTTCCATTCACTTGGGTAAATATCCAGGAGTATAGACAGTATGGAGCTGGACCATTTGTTAGTGTATGTTTAACTTTATAAAAAATGGCCAAACTATCTTCTAAAGTGGCTGCACCATATGGCATTCCTACATGAATGAAAATTCCTATTTTTCTGCATCCTTGCCAAGATCTGATATTGTTTGTTTGCCTTTCTAATAGGTATCTCATGGTTTTAGTTTGCATTTTTCAAATGGCAAATGATACTGAACATTTTTTTTCTTCTGTTTATTTCCTATCCCTGTATCTTTGGCAAATACTTGTTCAAATCTTTTTTGGTGAAGTACTAGCTTTATTAAAATGTAATTCATAAAGAAAAAAATCCACTTATTTAAGATGCACAATTTAGTGTGTTTTGGTATATCTCCAGAATTTTGAAACTACCAATTTTAGAACATTGTCATAATGCCAAAAAGAAACCCCGTACCCTTTAGCAGTCACCCCTCACCCCATTTCTCCTAAACTTCCCAGAGCTAGACAAACTCTAACCTGCTTTTTGTCTTTATACATTTGCCTATTCTGGACATTTCATATGAATGAAATCATGTAATACGTAGTCTTTTGTGACTGGCTTCTTTGACTCAGTGTAATGCTTTCAAGGTTTATCTGTGTTGTAGCTCATATCAGTAATTCATTCTTTTTACTGTCAAATAACATTCCATTATGTTGATTTACATTTCCCAGAGGGCTAATGATGTTGAGCATCTTTTCAAGTCCTCACTGGCTATTTACATATCTTCTTTGGATAAATGTCTATTCAGATCCTTTGTGCATTTTTAACATTGGGCTATTTGTCTTTTTATTATTGAGCTGTAAAGATTCTTGATTTATTACATATATAAGTCCCTTATCAAATACATGATTTTCAAATATTTTCTCCTATTCTGTAGGTTGTCTTTTCACTTTCTTGATGATGTCTTTGGAGCAAAAACGTTTTAAATTTTGATGAATTCCAATTTTTTTTTTTCACTTTGGTTGCTTGTCCTTTTGGTATCATATTTCAGAAACCATTGCCCACTCCAAGATCATGATAATTTAGGCCTATGCTTACTACTAAATATTTTGTAGTTTTACATTTATGTCTACAAGCCATTTTATTTTTGTCTGTAATATGAAGTAGGGATCCAGAGTCATTCTTTTGCACTGGGCCAGACTACTTTAGTGCTGTCTATTTTTCTCACGTTATGAAGCCTCTAATGTCACTCCTTAGGTATGTACACATGCCTACTGGGTTGACAGTGGTTTTAGCAGGGCTCTCTTCAACTATTTCTTTCCCTAGTCATTCAGTGGAAACTTGCCTTTGTTAGTATTATACCCAGCCTCAGAAATAGGATCAACTTTTGTATTCTTGTATACTGAGACCTTGCTGAGACCTAACACCACCCTGCTAAATGTACTCATTAGTTCTAGGAACTTTTTTTGACAGCTTTTTCTTGGATTTTCTATGAGATTTCTAGATTATGTGATTGGTGACATTGGTAGATATGAAGTAAAGGAAAAAAGTTTTTGTTTTTAAATCAAAGGAATAAAAATTTAGGGGCTCATTGGGTATGAGGTGCCCTTTGGGACACTCATGTAGACATTTTCACTGTACATTGAAGATCCTGGTCTAGGAATTCTTTAAAGACATCTGATTTAGAGATAGCAATTTGAGGATTCTTCAGTAGACAGTTGCTAACTAAAGTCATGGACATGAATGAAGTCAATCCAGAGTGTAAAAAGACAGAAGACCAGAAGGAAAGATTTCTGAGAAGAGTAGCAGTAATTTGCTCTCATTTTGTCATTTTACAACATCTATAAGCAGTTGTTTACATAACTGCTTAAACTTTGAAGACGGTCAGTGGAACAGAACTACTCTCTATCGTCTTCTAGTATCTGCCCCTGGTAATAAGAAGGTGTGCAGAAAAGAGCACAGCAGGCCTGAGACTGCTATCCTTAGAAAGGCCTGCTTGTAAGATTAGCCCGGCTGGTCCCTGGGAACTTGGATTTGGGAGAGTTTCCACCATTTCCTGATAAGGATGTCTCACTGTACCTAAACTGTTTGTACAAACAATATAGTTTATGCTGACTACCTGCTTTCCTTCTGGGAATCTGGAATTTTTGCAGATGCTAGGTAGAGGGTGCCTACATGACCAAAGCCCAACAAAAACCCTGGGCACTGATTCTTTAATGAGCTTCCTTGGCAGATGATATTTCATTCACGTTGTCACAACTTACATTAAAGAGGAATTAAGTGCATCCTGTGTGATTCCAGTGGGACAGGTCTCTTGAAAGCTTGCTCCTGGTTTCCTCTGGACTTTGTTTCATGAGTCTTTCCCATTGCTCATGTGCTTTTCATCTTTTGATGTAATAAATCATAGCCATGAATACAGCTATATAGTAAGTCCTGTGAGTCTTTCCAGTGAGTCATGAACCTGTGGGGGTGAGGCTTAGGGGCTCCTGACAAAGAAAGCTTTTATCATTTAATTGACATTACTTTGTACATGCTATATATTTTTTTCCTTCAGTGGCTTTTAGAATTTTCTCTTTATAGTTGAGTTCTGCAGTTCTGTTGTAATGTGTCTGTATATGGTTTACTTCTTACTTGATCTTACCACTTGATGCACCTTTTCAATTAGAGAGCTCATGGCTTTTCCTGGCTAGTTATTCCTCTACCAATATTTTTTAAAATGTTGCCTCTCTACCATGCCATTACATGGATTCTGGAACTTCTGTGCCATTTCCATGTTTCTTATTTCTGTCTCATATTTTAATATCTCTTTATCTGTGTGAGCTGTATTCTGAAAAATTTCCTCAGTTTTTTCTGCTAATTTGCTAATTCTTCATTCAAAATTGTGTCTCATCTACTAATTGCCCACATCTATCAAACTTTTTATGTAAGTAGCTATGATTTTATTTACTAAAACTCTTACTTGTTTTTCTTCTGTATCCTTGCTTTTTTGGCATAATTCCCTGTTCTTGGTACATAAGTGCCGTTCCTTACTTTATCTGTTTGAGGATTACTATAATTATTTTAAAGTTCAGATGCATCTCTGAAGTCATCTCTTCAGGTATAAATCCTCCTTTTTGGAAATGACATTTCTCATACATTCTGCAATTGCTTTCTGTGAATTTATTTTCTTTTGGAATTGCTCTAAAGGGGAAGTTTTTCTTCCTGAGATACAAAGGCCTTGCTGGGTAGTGTAGTGTTTTGCTGGTTGCTTCTTCTTGGGCTCTGTAGGCTTATTTTGCTTTTAAGCAGGTTTGTGCTGTGTGGATACCATGAATTCAGCCTCAGCACCCTCAAAATGCAGACTTCAGTTTCTGGTTTATGGGATTTTTTTTCCCCGTAGTCAAGGTTACTGGCTTGTTCTGGTAGTGATTTCCTGCCCCAGTTTGCAGGCAGGCATGTGTTCTGCAGTCCTGCTTCCCTGACATGCAAGTGGCCTGTGACTTTGGCTACTCTGGAATTGCAGTGGAACCTGAAACACTGTGGTTTCTACCAAGTCCTGACACTCCTTAGCCACTTGGATTACTTGTTACTTCTGTGAATTCCCGTTCAGATTCTGGAAATGTATTCTCTTTCTTAATTTATGTATATGTTATCAAATATTTCAATTAGTTTTGAGTGGGAGGAGGAATTAGACTGTGTTCTGCATGCTTAATCAACAATCTGTACCCAGGAGTTCAGAATATATATGTTTATAACATAGATCACATAGGAATCTATTGTTGTTGTGAAGCATAGTATATTTGGTATAAACTTACCAATTCACAAAATGAATCTTTATAAACACTAACTGAGATAATTGGTTTAGACTGTTAAAACTGAGTGTGGGTCTTTCAAGATAAAATTGGTTCCAACTTCTTGACCAACTTCTCCATCCACACTGCCCTAAATAATACTATAAGATTGACAATGTTGGGTTGTCACTGGAAATTGCTTTTTATATGTGGTTATTTACTTTGGTTGCAGCAGTCTGAGACTTTGCTTTTGGAGATGTGTACAGTTTTGAACTATTTCTATACTTTTTGTTCATCTCCCCTATAGGTGGCTGCAGAAGAAGAGCATTTGTTGTAAGATTTTTCTCCTAGTACCATCATTTTTCATGGCCTTGTGCCACTTGCCACATAACACAGGAACTAGTGAATGACCCAGTGTTTTAACTGTCAGTCACCATGAACTACTTTACGAAACAGGCTTAACAGCTCATAAACTGAAAGCAATCCTGTTTACTGCCATCTCTAGATTCATAGATTGTTTGCAGCCTGTTACTGTTCTAGCAACACTTAGGGGCCAAGCACCTAAAGTACTTTATGTATTTCTTGATGTCTCTTAAGAAGGGCTGGTCTGGTGAGCATCCTTGTACTTTTTTCATCTAAAATAATAGGATTAGACCTTGGGGTGACTGTATCAGAACTACTGACAGCTTTCTACAATATGCTGTGCATGAATATGTCTACCACATCTAGAAACTTTTGGAAGAGGAGAAATAGTACCACAGAAACAGTATTTGAAGATGAATAAATTGATTCGCCATTCTTTTTTTTTTTTTTGAGTCTATCACTGTAGGTTAATTGACGCTTTCTTTTCTTTGTCTTATTGGCCTGTCAGCACTTTTTCCCCCTGTCAGAGTAATTGCTTTACTCTCTACCAAAGGTAGATGTATATTCTGAAAATAAACTTGAATCTATTAAAGTGGCTAACGTATAGTGGTGTCCCTCTTTTGTAAATTGAGTTCAGATATAGGCTATCTATCTGTTTGGCAGCAGAAGAGGTAGCTATTGGTCTGAATTTTACTGTTTGAGATGTTAGAGCTGCCTTGTAAGGTGGACAGGGGTCAGGGTAGTATCAGATTCACACATTACTGTCCTCACTGAATTTATATGAATGACCTGCCCTGAAGATTGAAGAATCCCACACAAGTATGCTTAAGGCTCCTTTCAACCAGAGAATACTATTTTCACCCCTTTTTTTATGGTAAGAGATGCGATTGCCTTTTGACATACACTGATCTTTTAAAAGCTTGAAGAAAGCTCTGAAATTGTGAGAGAATATTGACAATCAGAATTTTTAAGGAGAGTTTAGTTTCAAAATTTGAAAGATGAAAAATTTATGATTTACTTCTTAATGTGAAAGATCTTTTGGTTAGGTTTCTAATAAAACTCAGTCTGTGGAAATCACCAACATTAATATTTAATATTACAGCACCCCTGTGAGGAAGATAAGTGTTATTGTCCCTTTCTTATGGAAACAAAGAAGGAAATAACTACCATGACAACACTATCCATAGTAGACATGAGTATTAATGTCAAGAAATGTTCCACTTCTGATCGTAAACTATAATTACTACCACATAAGGTAAGGCAAAAACTAGCTAAGCGACCACATACATCAAGGGAACTAGTCACATATTATGTGTCAAAAACCAAATGCTACATACCGAATAAAACAAAGCAGAAAGATGAGATGAGTTCATTGCAAACCTGCAAACTGGGAAACTCAAGGCTACGGGAGCAATGAGTTCTGAGTTTCTCATAGACTAAGGGGTTTTTATGGAATAAATGTGGAAATCATTTGGCTCTTTTTCAGCTGATTGCTTGCCTAGTGCTCTTTCTTATTGGATCAGGGTAGCTGAGTCAAGGGAACAAGGAAGTCCAGAGATGGTGTGAACAGACTTGGCATTTCGGGATTGGCTGGTGCCCTCTGCTGATTTCTGAGAAGACCTGTAAATTCTTGTAAGGTTAAGTTGTTTCCTTTATGTGCTGCATTGGCCATCTCCATTTTGTCCTTGACATAAGTGACTCCATTTCTGTTTGCTTCTACAAATGTAAATGCTAATTTTTAAAAACTTTAATTTCAAGTTTAGCCAAGGACTTCAGTCTTCTGATATTTAAAGACTATTTGGATTTAATGTATTTTTCGTATACTTATATCAATGGAGAGAATTTTCTTCTTGTAAATTGAGTGATTTATGAAATATCCCATGGCAGCTGGACATTTTAAAGGATCAGTGGGACTTACAACTCAGTATTCAGTTGATTTCAATTTCCTGTAATTATCCTGTCGACTTTATCTCTAATGAATTCTGTGCCCCAAACATCTTAAGTAAAGTGGCTAACATATGGCATAGTCAGTAAGCGGATCAGTGAGGGCACAGATCCAGCTCTGCATAAGCGTCTTTCCACTTCCTTTCCTTCCCTTCCATCCTTCCTTCCTTCCCTCCCTCCCTCCATCCCTCCCTTCATCCCTCCCCCTACTTTTCTTCTTGTCTCCTTTCTTAAATTTTTAAAACTTCAATTTGTGAGCTGGAAAATTCCTAGCACATTTTATAAGAGAGGTGTCATTACTTACATAGTGAATGACTCTTGCCAAAGTGATGAGAGAGCTCCATATAAAATAGCATAAGGAAATTTACTTGCTATTTTAGTAACTTCCACGGCTGTCTGAAATCTACCTAAGACTGGCTAAATTTTTTTTCATGTGACTAATAAAAAGGTATCAAATATTTGACTTTTAAATATTTTTTAAAGTGTTCGTGAGTTTTTCTGTCACAATTCATTGTTACCTTGGTCAAGAAGGAATGGAAATGTCTAGGGCAAATAGAAGGTCTTGTTAACTCTCTGGCCTCTTTTTTAACTTGTACCCATATATATATATATATATATATTTTTTTTTTTTTTTGTGGTACGTGGGCCTGTCACTGCTGTGGCCTCTCCCGCTGCGGAGCACAGGCCCTGGACACGCAGGTTCAGCAGCCATGGCTCACGGGCCCAGCCGTTCGGCGGCATGTGGGATCTTCCTGGACCGGGGCACGAACCCACATCCCCTGCATTGGCAAGCGGACTCTTAACCACTGCGCCACCAGGGAAGCCCCATTTTTAATTAAATAGAATGTGTGAACTTTGTAATACTATTGTGCTAGTGCACACACACAGAAATACATATTTAAAACTTCCTAGATAAATCCATTGGTGGAAAAGCACTAATACTCTCCTAAGAAGCTTTAAAGAAATAAAGTATCAATTTCTCTAGAGCATTTGTCTCATTATCTACGAAAGTTGCTCTTAAATATTTATCAATTTCTACTTGACCTGTCACAAGCAATTATTACTTTCTGAGATTAAAATACAGACTTTTTAGTTAAATGATAGAAGAGAAAGAACAAATGGCTTTTCCCCCTAGCTGGACTACTTGGGGTCTTCTCCCTCATGAATGCCATTTTGCATGGCATATCACCACATTTTAGATTTTGCTGATTAAATGCAGTCCCATAATTACTTTTTGTTTATCTTCTCATTTGTGCTGATGTATAATGTTTGTATTTTTGGAGAGAAAGGTGATCTGCATGTCTTACTCCTCTGCCATCTTGAAGCTCTGCCTAACTTATTTATTTTATAGTAGTAGTTCATACCTCTTAATTCCCTACCCCTATCTTGCCCCTCCCCCTTCCCTCTCCCCACTGGTAACCACTAGTTTGTTCTTTATACCTGTGAGTCTGTTTCTTTTTTGTTATATTCACTAGTGTGCTTTAGAGTCCACATATAAGTGATATACACTATTTGACTTTCTCTGACTTATTTCACTTAACATAATACCATCTAAGTCCATCCATTTCATTGCAAATGGCAGAATTTCATTCTTTTTTTGTGGCTGAGTAGTATTCCATTGTGTGACACACACACACATATATATATATGATTCCTTGAGTTCTGTTCTTCTTTCTCAAGGTTGTTTTGGCTGTTGGATCTTTTATGTTTCCATGCATAGTTTTAAAAATTATTTGTTCTAGTTCTGTGAAAAGTGCCCTTGGTATTTTGATAGGGATTACACTGAATCTGTAGATTCCCTGAATAGGACCTTTTAAATACTAAGAAAAGTCTGTTCACTTTAAACATTAGAAACAATGATTTACACATATTAATCATGGTTTCCAGGCCAAACTTTATTTATATAATTTTTTAATTCCACATTTTATGAATAACATGACTTTTAAAATAGAAGACTATATATTACCCATTCCATGTATTATTTAGATGATTTGGATTCATTCCCACTGCTACCTCAAATAACCCCTCTAAACAAATGGAAAGTATCTGAAAAAAAAAAAAACATTAAATTTCAATAAGACAAATGAATTTATCACTAATCCTTTCCAAAAGGTGTGAAATTGCACTTATACGTTGTTTTCATTATGCATTCATTTGTAATAACCATAACCATTCTTCCTGTATTATTAGACATATATTTACTATACAAAAATATACATTTTCACAATAAATAACATTTTATTTAATTTAAATCTTTATGTTTACTTTTGTTCTTTAATTGTGCTATTTTATAAAAATAAAGTTATATATGTGGTAGTTCTGGTTTTTTTTTATAGCCGCTTTATTTATTTATTTTTTGTGTGGTATGCGGGCCTCTCACTGTTGTGGCCTCTCCCTCTCCGGAGCACAGGCTCCGGACGCGCAGGCTCAGCGGCCATGGCTCAGGGGCCCAGCTGCTCCGCAGCATGTGGGATCCTCCTGGACCGGGGCACAAACCCGCGTCCCCTGCATCGGCAGGCAGACTCTCAACCACTGCGCCACCAGGGAAGCCCCATAGTTCTGTTTTAAAATAACTTCCTATCATTTATACTCTGATTTTATAAAATATAGAAAATTGTATTTAAAAAGTGTTCTATAATTGTAGACCTAGAAATAATTACTGTTAATGTTTTTCTCTCATACATACAGGTGTGCATATGTGTGCATAAACATATGTGCATATATACATATATATTATAATATAAATAAGAGTTTATTTTAATAGACTTTATTTTTTAGAGAAGTTTTAGGTTCACAGCAAAACTGAGCAGAAAGTACAGAGATTTTGCTAAACCTCCTTCCCCTACATATTCACAGACTCCCACTATCAACATCTAGAACCAGAGGGGCACATCTGTACCAAAAAATGAACCTATATTGACACATCATTATCACCCAAAGTCCATAGTTTACTTAGGTTTCACTCTTGATCTTGTACATTCTGTGTACAGTTTTGACAACTGTATGACGACATGTGTCTTACAGATTAGTTTCACTGCCCAAAATGTCCTCTCTCCTCTGCCTACTGATCCCTCTCTCTCCACTAAACCCCTGGTAACAATTGGTACTTTTACTGTCTTTATAGTTTTTTAGTATTAATTTTATTTTATGAAAACACTTTCTTTTATGAACATATTTCATGTCATTAAAATTTGCAAATAATTTTATAAATTTATATAATATTGTATTTAAGTATCATTTTCCTTTTTTTTTGCCATATAATATTTAACCATTCTGATATTGTTGGGTATTTAAGTAGTCAATTTCTTTTTTTCTTGCTATTATAAATAGTTCCTTTATGAAAATTTTATCCATTAATTTTTGAAAAATATTATGATTTTCTTAGCTTACAGTATAGATATTGAAGTCCACATTTTACAGTTCCTCAGGCCAAAAAAAAAAGGATTCATGCATGACTCCTTTATTTCTCTTTTACCTTATTTCCGTTCCATCTCAAATCCTTTCAATTCTACCTATCAATACAATCTACACCCCAATCCAACCTTTTTTTTTTTTTTAACCACTCTCATATAAACTATTCTCTTCTAAGTCACTGTCTTCTCTTGTTTGTATAAATACAGTAGGAATAGACCATGGCACTAATAAACCCTTGCCTCCCTCAAGTTATCTCAACATGACAACTGGTATGATCATGTAAACTGAGTTAGATTGCATCATTCCTGTGCCCTTTTATTTAGAAGGGCAGAGGAGCGAAAATAGCTAAGCAAAATAAGAATTAGGTTGGAAGCATCACTACCTGACTTTAAAAATTACAGTCAGGCTACAGTAATCTGTTGTATTTTAAATACTGCTAGATAGCAACTGGAAAATGAAACAAAAAAAATTCACCTACAATTGCGTCAGTTTAAAATATTGAGGAATAAATTTAGAAAAAATGTGAAAGACCTCTACATTGACAGTGTGATATTGGTGAAGGAATAGACACCTAAATCAATGGAACTGAATAGAGAGTTCAGAAATATATCCACACAAATGTGATCATTTGATTTTTGACAAAAGCACATAAGAAATTCAGTAGAAAAAAGATAGTCTTTTCAACAAATTGCTAATCCATATGCAGAAATATGAATCTCAATCTAAACCTCAAACCTGTACAAAAATTAAATCAAAATTAATCATAGGCCTAAATTTAAAATGCAGAACTTTAAATAATTTAGAAAAAAAAAGGAAGAAGAAAATCTTCTTGATCTGGGTTTAGGTGAAGTGTTCTTAGACAACAAAAGCATCATCAACAAAAAAACTATAAATTGGATTTCATCAAAATTAAAAACTATTTTAACTACTAGGTGTTTTATCCTGTCACTTTTCTAAATTTACTTAATAGTTTCCATAGTTGTTTTACAGATTCCTTAGGATTTTCTATGTAATCGGTCATGCTCTCTGTGAATGGAGACCTTGTACTTAAAAATTTTTTTCTCTCATTACTATGCGTAGGATATCAACAGATGAGGTGAGAGTGGGCATCCTTGCCTTTTTTTTTTTCAGTTTTTAGTGATAAAGTATTTAATATTCCATAATTAAGTATAATGGCAGTTGTAGGGGTTTATTTTCTTTGTTTTATTTTTTTGCTTGTTTAATTTTGGTAGACAAACTTTCTCAAGTTGAAATAGTTTCCTTTCATTCATAGTGTTCTGAGAGCTTGTAAATCTTATAAATTTTTATAGTGAAGTATTGAATTTTGTCAAATGATTTCCTGCATATATTGAAATGATATTTTCTTTTATTCCATTAAATGGTGAATTAAATTGGTAAACTATTTGAATGTTAAATTAGCCTTGCATTCTTGGAATAACTGCTATTTCAGCATGATGTGTTATACTTTTTACACATTTCTGGCTTTGATTGCCAATATTTGCAAGTATTTTTTGCATCTACATTCATTGAGAGATATTGCTCAGTAATTTTTTGATAATTTTTTCATCAAGTTTTTGTTTTAACTTACATTAGCTCAGAGTTGAAAAATGTTCCCTCTTCTGTTTACTGAAAGAATGCATAAAATTGGTGATATGTCTTCTTTAAATTTGTGATAATACTCATCAGTGAAACCATTTGGGCTTGGAGTTTTCTTTTTTTTTTTTTTGTGGTACGCGGGCCTCTCACTGCTGTGCCCCCTCCCGTCGCGGAGCACAGGCTCCGGACGCGCAGGCTCCGGACGCGCAGGCCCAGCGGCCATGGCCTACGGGCCCAGCCGCTCCGCAGCACGTGGGATCCTCCCGGACCGGGGCACGAACCCGTGTCCCCTGCATCGGCAGGCAGACTCCCAACCACTGCGCCACCAGGGAAGCCCGGGCTTGGAGTTTTCTTTGTGAAGAGGTTTTTGACAAGAAATTCAATTTTTAACAGCTACACAGCCAATCATATTCTATATTTCTTCTTGTGTCAGCTTTGATAAGTTGCGTTTTGCAAGATATGTATATATTTTTATCTAAATTTTCAAATTTGTTGCATGAACATATTCAGAATACTTTTCTATTTTCCTTTGGATAACTTAATTTTAACATCAAAAATGAGGGAAACACATAACAAAATGGAAACTATAGGCCAACGTCTGTGATGATCATGAATTCAAAAATCTTAAAACGTTTATTAGCAAACCAAACTCAACAATCTGTTGAAAGAAAAATATATTAATACCTAGTTGGTGCAAACTCCAGGAGGGAAATGTGTTTAGCATAAGGAAATCAGTGAATGCAATCCACATTTTAACAGGTTATAAGAAAAAATATTTATTATAATCATAGAAGAAGAAGGAATTAAAAAATAAAACATAGCATTCATTTATGATAGAAGATAGAACTAAAAAAATAAAATATAGCATCATTTATGATAGAAGAAATCTAGGAATAGAAAAGCACTTTAACCTGAGAAAAATCATTCTGTATAAGCATACAGTAACTCAAACTTGATGGTAAAGCTCTGAATATTTTTTGAGATCTTCAAAAGGATAAAGGTGGGGCTTCCCGGGTGGCACAGTGGTTGAGAGTCCGCTTGCCGATGCAGGGGACGCGGGTTCGTGCCCCGGTCCGGGAGGATCCCACATGCCGCGGAGCAGCTGGGCCCATGAGCCATGGCCGCTGAGCCTGCACGTCCGGAGCCTGTGCTCCGCAACGGGAGAGGCCACAACAGTGAGAGGCCCGCGTACCGCAAAAAAAAAAAAAAAAAAAAAGGATAAAGGTGATCACTAACACCACTTCTATGCAACATTGAAATAGAAGACCTAACTTGTACATTAAGATGAGAAAAACAAAACATATTAAAATTGTAAAGATAGAACCAAAATTTTTCATTTTTTGAGATTATGCAATTTTGTTCATGGACAACACAAAATTATTTGTCAATATAGATTATTAAAACTTCTAAGAGCTTTTTAGTATAACATCAATATATAAAAACCAGTTTCATAAATGAGGTGTTATGTAATTTTGACCTTAGGGTGAGGAAGGCCTTAAGCCCCAAAGAGCAGAACTCGTAAGCTGGCATATGGGGGCATAATAGATGTATTAAACCATACCCATATTTTACAGATTTTGTTGATCAATAAAAGATACCATAAAAATGCTAGGAGATTATTTAACAGGAAAAAAATATTTTTAAAGTCTATAACTGACAGGGGTTAATATCTAGAATATACGATGATTACCTGTAAGTCAGTATGAAAGATATAAGAAACCCAATTAAAAAATGAGCAAAGGGTATATATATAAAGCCAATTCACACAACATCAAACACAAATATCTATCAAATATTAGAAAAGCTAGTCATACCTGACATTAGTAATCTGTAAATTCAATGTAAATTTAATTATTGTATCAACTTGCCAGAAGGAAGGCAGTGGAGCAAAATTGAAGTCCTCTAAACTCTTATAATTTATAAAAACTTTTGAACAAATGAAGATACACAGAATGAAGGTGAGAGTTAATAATAGTTAAAAATGATCATTATCACTGAAATTGTATGGAGAATATATATAATGCACTCCTTCTCCAATTACTGTTTTTTCCCTTTGAGTTATTCAGCAGAGCTTGGAAAGGATTGAGCACTGTTTTAAACATGTATTTCTTCTTGTCATGTGACCCTCCAAAGAAATTAGCCTTTAAAGTTGGAAAAGCTCTCCATGCATACCTTGATTATACTTGTGTATATAATGTATATACTTTGTGATACTGACTGCTCAGTAAGGGTCATAAGTCAGATTGCTATTATTTTTTATTTTTAAGGTAGTTTTCTTCAAATAAGTTATTTCCTTTGCTTGAAACACCATGAACATAGCCTTTTTTGATTGTAAAACCTTTGGAGTATAACAATTTTTTTTAACAGTTCTGAAACAAACAAAAAAAGTTTCACTTATTCCTGAAACCCTGATGGGTTTTAAACTGTGTAGCTCACTTCTTTGTTCTATGTAACAAAAGAAACTTCTTAGGATTTCTGACTGCACTGTTCTGGTTGTGCCAGGTTACTACTGCCTTTTACAAGACAGAAAAACGTTCAGCACTTCTGACTCAGACTGCTTGTTCAAAGACCAGAGCCTTGAAAAGGGCATTGAGATGGCCTTAGAGCTAAATTTACATTATTTTTTATGGTTTTGAGATTCTGATTTTCGGAACTTCAGCATTTACAACATTTTGATAAAAGACAGTCTTAGCTTTGGCGGGAAGGGGCTTTAGAGTATTTTCTATTCTGTGTAAATTGATTAGCTGGTCATCAATGTCTTCCGCATTCTTGGCTGCATACAACATGAAGAGATTTCCACTAAGCCAATAAATATGCTGAAAGCTTTGAGAGTAAATAAGGCACAAGTTGAAATTCCTGCATTCTGTTCTATGGCCAAGATTGTAAGAACTAGAAAAGGTTATTCACTCCTTCTTCCCTTCTTTCTCTTCCTCCTCTCCCTCTCTCCTCCCCTCCCTTCTTCCCTCCTTCCTCTTTCTTCCTTTCTTTAAGTTACAGAGTTCAGTAAGAGCACTAAGAAACGAAGTTGATTGATGCCTGTTGTTTAAAATAACAAAAGGTGCCATATATGTGTGATAAAACTTAAGATCTAATATATATGTTACATAGTATATCCTAATAATATATTAAACATAATATGTAATATGCAATAGAGTCAGTCCCATTTGGGGGCATTTAGGTGCTTTCTAGTTTTTTGCATCATAAGTAATATTAAGTAACTTATTGTACAAAACTCTGCCAAATTTCTGTTTCCTTTAATTAAAAGTAACAGTAGGTTTAAGTAAAAGTAGGTTTACTAAGATAAAAAGTATGAACAGATTTTTAAAAATCTAAACGTTTGTTGCTGTTCTGTAAAAATCTATTGATTTATAATACTTACTTTGAACTGTCTTCTTTATGACATTGCAATCATTTCAAATAGGTATTTCTTTTCTATTATTTCTTTTATTATTAAAATGCTCAGTTTTCTCCCCTAGCTTGGATTCCAAAATGCTGACAGCCAGGCTTGTATGCTCCATGCAGGAGATAGGCTGATTCCATTCTGGGGAACCTGAGCAGTCAAAGAGAAAGGTCTAAATTTTCCCACATTCAAGTTTCCCTAACGAAACAGCCCTGCCAGCTGATCTACAGTGAGGCTCCCCGTTGACAGAGACCATTCACCAGTGCAGAGCTTTGAATCAGCTTTTAGGTGTTTCACCTCTAAGTACAGATAGCCAGAAATCATTGGACACAAAAGACAGAGACTGAAACACACATATAGGAAAAAGGACTTTTAATTTTAGATCAGGAAGTCCACAAACCAAATGGCAGATGTATTAGAGAGATCATAAAAAATTAAGTGACGAAAATCATCAAATAAATGATTCAAGGTTTCATGAAATTGAAGGACATGAGTTTCTGTGTTTAACAAAAACATTCGGGGAGAAAAATTGGCCCACATTAAACATATCATTATGAGCTATCAAAACAATGGAGTAAATGGGACAATTGCAAAAGCTTGTTGAAAAAAAAAAATCAAACAATAAAAGAAGCCATGTACAATGAATCTGTAGTCCAAATGTTTGTAGATTTCTCTATTTTGACACCAGAAACTCAAAGCCAGTAGAGCAAGGCATTTACATTTTGATGAAAAAAAGGACATCTAACCTAGAATTTTATACAGAAGTAATTATGTGTAGACAAGGATATTTCCGTATATGGGAATTCTCAAAAAATTTCTCATTTACATATCCTTTCTCAGTAAGTGAAGGAGTGGGTAAACCAAGAAGGAAGAAATAATAGGATCCAGGAAACAATGGCTCCAACTCAAGAAAAAGATAATGCCCTAGGATGATGGTGAAAGAAGATGTCAGGGTGAGCACTGTGCTCCAGATGTAAAAACCAGGTCCAAAAAGTCCAGGGGACCTGTCTCCAAGATGAGGTAATTGATAGGACCCATGATGTATTTGAACGTATTGAGAGAGATTGTAGACAACTTGGGGAAAGCTTGGGGCTCAATTAGTGGGAAAGAGAACACAAAAAGGTAAAAAGAAAATAAATATTACCTTTAATGTAAAAGTTGTGCCCCCACAAAAGTAATCTCCATCTAGTACTTAGTCCATCTAGGAATAATATTCACATAATCTTAATAATCTAAGCATTTAATATTGATCTAACTAAAAGTATGGTATAAAAGTATTGAGAGACTGGGTGGACCCAGATATATTTCAGATATAGAAATAATTTGGGAGATAATTTGTTTGTGTTGGTCATGTTTGACAGATGACTAAATGCTCATCTTCCATGCTGGAAAATCAATCAATAGTTGCTACAACTAAAAAAAAAAAAAAATGAAGAATTAGACATAATGAACTAAATCAAAGAATTGAAAGTTGTTGCCCCTGGGAAATGAAAACAGAGAAAGGGGTTATAAGGACCATTATTTTGTAAGAAGTCTTAGAGAACTATTTAATATTTTAATCTATGTGAAAGAATTTTTTTTGCTGAAGTCGGTAACGAACTTAAGTCTACATGATGAAGTGTTCTATCACTAAAATTCTAAGTTTTATATAGGACAAAATCGTGGTGAAATGTTTTCTGCCCAAATAACACATGCAAAAACAAAACAAAAAACTCAGTGAAATTCAGTTATAAAATAAGCAGTTTGTGCCACAAAACTGCTGTGCCTTCCATTAGCTGCTAAGTTGTATCGACCCCTTTATACAGGGTGTCTTACCAAGCAGTCATATGTTCTTGAATAATTAACTATTGCTTACTCTGGTGATACGTCATTAGCATAAGATAATGACATTTTCAGATAGCCTAAGTATCCTTAGGCAGACAAGGTCTTTGGCAAATAAACACTGTGTATATGTAGACTCCAGTACAAAATAGAATCATGAATTTTTTTAGGGGAACTTACTGATCTTAAAAATTGGATAGCAGGTGCTTTGGTTTCAGTCTGAAGTAACAGTTTGTCAATGACACATCCCATAGTCAGATTTTCTATCCATGAATTTATTGGCTGAAATAGTTACTAATATGACAAATTTATTAGCCTGCAATTAGAAATGCCAACATTGAAGCAGATGGTCTCCTCCAGCAAGTGACAATTTGAAGCATCAGATTTATCATGAAACAAATGGAAACTGTTTAGAACCATGGTATTCTGGCCTCAGAAGGGAAGAACAATAGGAATAGTAGCGATTAATAGCAATAGTAGCTTTATAGTTTAGTCACATTTTAGGAAATCTTTGATGAGGAACTTTTTCAAAAAGGCTTTTTTTAAGTGCCATGTGAAGAATTTTATTTCTTTCCTAAACTGCAAACTGAAGCAGTTGTCTTGGTTTGATTACATTTGAATTTTCTTATTTTTTTGCAGAGATTTAGCATGCGTGTGTGTGTGTGTGTGTTGAAAGAAAGATAATTTCTGAACACCCATCTAAGAAAACGCCAGCAGGAAAGTGACAACAGCACCTGTGGGAAATAGCAAAAAGAACATTGTGGGTGTTATGTCCTGTGGGGTTTGGTGGTTGGTGGTAAAAATCAATTATATACTGTACAAATAATTCCAGGGGGATGGAAGATGGCAAGCACAAATAATGCGTTAGTGTCCTTAAATATATATCACCCATAGAATTAGTAGCACCAGCCATGACCCAATTGTGGAACACAGCTGAAAGCTAAAATAAAAGGTTGAACCCACGTACAACCCTTGTGCAAGTGATCGCAACTAGCTTAAGTGAAATTGTGCCAAAGCAGAGTGCCTTCATAAGCCATTCTCTATTCCTTTCTGTTGCCCATATTAATTACCAGAAATCTGTTCTGTGGCAAACTTCCACCTCAAAAGTGTTTGCAAAAGTGGCTTAAGAGATGTTAGGTTTCAGTGTCAGTAGGAGATCAGCTACAATTCTAGTGGAATGGGTCCTATGCTGTTTCTAACAAGTGTTTGCTTTTGTGTGTAACACTTGATTCCAAATCTCAGTCTACCTTGGTGAAGTAATTTAAAGGAGTTCAAAAGGAAGATTGTTTTGGATATCAAACAGTCTCAGCTAAGTGGAAAGGCAAAAATCTATAGTTTGATCTCACTTGTATATGAGTGTGCTGATGACCTGCCTGAAAAACAGTGGTTGAAATCTCATGCAATGAAAGCATTGTTCACATAGTTTAAGTTGAGTAATTGCTATCGTTTAATGAATATCTTTCATCTATCTATATTCATCTATCATCTATTAATCATCTATTATTTACTGATCTATCATTATTTCTCTATATCTATCTATCTATCTATCTCCCTCCAATCGTTAAAAACACCATTAGGTTAGGGTATTATGTCCATTTTGAAGATGGGGTAATGAAATGAAGAATTTATGCTTTAAAAATATCCTTGTGCCGGCTTTGACATTTGAAGAAGGAAAAGGAAAGTGAGAGCCAGAAAGAAGTCTCTGACTGTAGCCAGATGAAACAAGCTGGCTCTTGGGGAGAGACGAGCAGGGAGGAGGGAGAGTGGACTGATCATGTACACTTCAGAGAGAGTAATACCTTTGGGATTTTTATAATATATTTGGTTATGTATAGCATAAAATCCTTTTTTTTTTAATTTAAAGATTTCTCTTCTACTCCCATGGCTCATAATCCCTACTGCTTTTTTCCCTGAGCATTGTAAGTACTAGGAATTCTTTTCTAATACCAGAGTGGTAGAATATCCAAAAGAGACTGTTTGGTGGTAGTGGTAGTCTAATTATTGCTTTAATGGTATCTGCTTCTTATAAGTTACCTTGCTGAATAAAATTCTAAGTTTTCCTGTATATGCTAAAATATTTTACAAAAGGTATTTGTCTTTAAACTGTAAGTTCCCCACTGATGGTTCCCATCCCTTCTCTGCTGAGGCTTTAATAACTTTCAATTATATCTGGAAACTTAATAGAAATTTAAATGGGAGTTATGTTTTTTAACTTTGAATTAAAATGAAGAAAAATAAACTGAAAATATATAAAGTGCTTAATTTGATCAATTTCAATACATTTATGTAACCATGAGATCATCACCAATATCAAAATAATAAACATTTCCATCAACCACAAAAGTCTCCTTGTGTCCGTTTATAATTCATTCCTCCCACCACCCCCATCTTCAAATAACCAGTAAACTGTTATCTCTTATAGCTCACTTTGAATTTTCTAGAACTTCATATTAATACACATACTATTTTTGTTTTTTGGCCTGGCTTCTTTCCTTCAGCACAATGACTTTGAGGTTCATTTATGTTGTTATATATAACATCAGTTAATTTTAATGACTGGGAAGTATTCCACTGAGTAAATATATCCCAAATCGTATTTTTTTGTGTTTTTTTTTTTGCGGTACGCGGACCTCTCACTGTTGTGGCCTCTTCCGTTACGGAGCACAGGCTCCGGACACGCAGGCTCAGTGGCCATGGCTCACGGGCCCAGCCGCTCTGCGGCGTGTGGGATCTTCCCGGACCGGGGCACGAACCCGTGTCCCCTGCATCGGCAGGCGGACTCTCAACCACTGCGCCACCAGGGAAGCCGCCAAGTTTTTTATTCACTTATCTGTTGATGAGCATATAAATTGATTCCGGTTTGGGGCTATTGCAACTCCCTTTGAATGAATATTCATATGCAAGTCTCTGTGCAGACATATATTTTCAATTCCTTTTAGTTAATAAAATTTCAGTGAACACTCACAGACAAATCTTTGAACAGACATATATTTCAATTCTCTGTGGTCAATACCGAGAAATAATATGACTAAGTCACATGGCAGGTGAAAGTTTAACTTTGTTAAGAAACTGTCAAGCTGTTTTCCAAAGTGATTATACCATTTTACATTCTTCTCAGCACTGTATGAGAGTTCCAGTTGCTCCATGTGCTCACTAACACTGGGTGTGGTAAGATTGTTTATTTTGATCCATTTTCATGGTTATGTAATGGTATTTTATTTCAATTTAATTTACATTTCTCTGGTGAATAACAGTGTTGAATATCTTTTCATGTACTTACTGGACACTCATATATATTCTTTTGCATTAATTTTTATTGAATTGTGTTTTTCTGATTATTGGATTGTAAGAATTTTTCATAGTTTCTAGATATAAGATTTTTTTCTAATGTAAGTGTTTCCAATGTTTTCTCCCAGTCTGTGGTTTAACTTTTCGTTTTTAAAATTACATTGTTCAAAGACCAAAATCTGTTATATTGATGAGGTCCAGTTATGATTTTCTCTTTTTTGACTTAAGCTTTCTATGTTCTGGTTAAGAAAAGTTTGACTTTGCCTTTCTTCTAGATTTAATTTTTTTAGGTCTTATATTTAGGTCCATGATCCATTTTGAGTTAATTTTGCGTTTGATGTGAGATCAATGTTCACTTTTATCCGTAGAGATATCCAGTTATTGCTATAACCTTGCAAACACTTTCTTTTCCCCATTGAATTGCCTTGTCACCTTTGTGAAAAATCAATTGACCAAATTATAGAGGTCTATATCTGGACTACTCTGTTCCATTGAGCTAAATATCTAGGTTTTTTGTTTGGTTTTTGGTCTTTGAAATATTAAATTGTCTTGATCACTTTAGCTTTATAGTAAGATTTGAAATCAAGTACGTTCATTCTCATACTTTGTTCTTATTATTAAAAAATTAATTGGTTAATTAGGGCTCTTGCATTTCCAAACAAATTTTAGAATCAATTTGTCAAATTCTAGAAAAAAAAGACTTGGAATTTTTTTGGAATTACTTTGAATCTATAGACCAACTGCCATCTTAATACTGAGTCTTCAAATTCAGGAACATGCTGTATCTTCTGATTTATTTAAGTCTTCAACTTCCCTCAGCAATTTTTTAAATTGGAGTATGATCGCTTTACAATGTTTTGTTAGTTTCTGCTGTACAACAAAGTGAATCAGCTATACATATACATATATCCCCTCCCTCTTGGAACTCCCTCCCACCCCCAACCCCCCATCCCACCCATCTAGGTCATTACAGGCACTGAGCTGAGCTCCCTCTGCTCTACCACAGGTTGCCACTAGCTATCTATTTTACACAGGTAGTGTATTTATGTCAAACCTAATCTCCCACTTCATCCCACCCTTCCCTTCCTGCACTGTGTCCACATATCTGTTCTCTATGTCTGCATCTCTCTTCCTGCCCTGCAAACCGGTTCATCTGTACCATTTTTCTAGATTCCATGTAAATTCATTAATAGACAATATTTGTTTTTCTGACTTACTTCACTCTGTATGACAGACTCCAGGTCCATCCACATCTCTGCAAATGACCCAATTTCGTTCCTTTTTATGGCTGAGTAATATTCCATGTTTATATGTACCACATCTTCTTTATCCATTCATCTGTCGATGAACATTTAGGTTGTTTCCATGTCCTGTCTATTGTAAATAGTGCTGCAATGAACATTGGGGTACGTGTCATTTTGAATTATGGTTTTCTCTGGGTATATGCCCAGTAGTGGAATTGCTGGGTCATATGATAATTCTATTTTTAGTTTTTTATGGAACCTCCAGACTGTTCTCCATAGTGACTGTTTCAATTAACATTCCCACCAACAGTGCAAGAGGGTTCCCTTTTCTCCACAACCTCTCCAGCATTTGTTTTTTGTAGATTTTCTGATGATGGCCATTCTAACCAGGGTGAAGTGATACCTCATTGTAGTTTTGACTTACATTTCTCTAATAGTTAGCAATGTTGAGGATCTTTTCATGTGCCTCTTGGCCATCTGTATGTCTTCTGTGGAAAAATGTCTATTTAGGTCTTCCGTCCATTTTATCACTAGGTTATTTTTTGATATAGAGCTGCATGAGCTGTTTGTATATTTTGGAGAGTAATCCTTTATCCCTTGCTTCATTTGCAAATATTTTCTCCCATTCTGAGGGTTGTCTTTTTGTCTTATTTATAGTTTCCTTTGCTGTGCAAAAGCTTTTAAGTTTAATTAGATCCTATTTGTTTATTTTTGTTTTTATTTCCATTTCTCTAGGAGGTGGGTCAAAAAAGATCTTGCTGTAATTTATGTCAAAGAGTGTTTTCCCTGTGTTTATCTCTAAGTGTTTTATAGCGTCCAGTGTTATATTTGGGTCTTTAATCCATTTTGAGTTTATAGGTAGTGTTCTAATTTCATTCATTTACATGTAGCTGTTCAGTTTTCTCAGCACCACTTATTGAAGAGACTGTCTTTTCTCCAATGTATATTCTTGCCTCCCTTGTCATAGATTAGGTGATCATAGGTGTGTGGGTTTATCTCTTGGCTTTCTATCCTGCTCCATTGATCTATATTTCTGTTTTTGTGCCAGTACCATACTGTCTTGATTACTGTAGCTTTGTAGTATAGTCTGAAATCAGGGAGCTTGATTCCTCCAGCTCCATTTTTCTTTCTCAGGATTGCTTTGGCTATTTGGGATCCTTTTTGTTTCCATACAAATTGTAAAATTTTTGTTCTAGTTCTGTGAAAAATGCCATTGGTAATTTGATAGGGATTGCCTTGAATCTGTAGATTGCTTTGGGTAGTATAGTCATTTTCACAATATTGATTCTTCCAATCCAAGAACATGGTATATCTCTCCATCTGTTTGTGTCATCTTTGATTTCTTTCATCGGTGTTTTATAGTTTTCTGAGTACAGGTCTTTTGCCTCCTTAGGTAGGTTTATTCCTAGGTATTTTATTCTTTTTGTTGCAATGGTAAATGGGAGTGTTTCCTTAATTTCTCTTTCTGATCTTTCCTTGATAGTGTATAGGAATGCAAGAGATTTCTGTGCATTAATTTTGTATCCTGTGACCTTACTGAATTCATTGAATAGCTCTAGTAGTTTTCTGGTGGCATCTTTAGGATTTTCTATGTACAGTGTCATGTCATCTGCAAACAGTGACAGTTTTACTTCTTCTTTTCCAATTTGGATTCCTTTTATTTATTTTTCTTCTCTGACTGCCATGGCTAGGACTTCCAAAACTATGTTGAATAATAGTGGTGAGAGTGGACATCCTTGTCTTGTTCCTGATCTTAGAGAAATCCTTTCAGTTTTTCACTATTGAGAATGATGTTTGCTGTGGGTTTGTCATATATGGCCTTTATTGTGTAGAGGTAAGTTCCCTCTACACTTTCTGGAGAGTTTTTATCATAAATGGGTGTTGAATTTTGTCAAAAGCTTTTTCTGCATCTATTGAGATGATCATATGGTTTTTATTCTTTAATGTGTTAATATGGTGCATCATGTTGATTGATTTGCATATGTTGAAGAATCCTTGCATCCCTGGGATAAATCCCGCTTGATCATGGTGTATGATCCTTTCAATGTGTTGTTGGATTCTGTTTGATAGTATTCTGTTGAGGATTTTTGTTCCTATGTTCATCAGTGTTATTGGTCTGTAATTTCCTTTTTTTGTGATATCTTTGTCTGATTTTGGTATCAGCATGATGGTAGCCTCATAGAACGAGTTTGGGAGAATTATTTCCACCATACTATCTTCCAGCTCACTTATTTGTTCTTCTGCTTCAGTTATTCTGCTATTGATTCCTTCTAGTGTATTTTCCTTTCAGTTATTTTGTTGTTCATCACTCTTTGTTCTTTAGTTCTTCTAGATCCTTGTTAAACATTTCTTGTATTTTCTCGATCTGTGCCTCCATTCTATTTCCAGGATTTTGCATCATCTTTACTATCATTACTCTGAATTATTTTTCAGGTAGGTTGCCTATTTTCTCTTCATTTATTTGGTCTTGTAAGTTTTTACCTTCTTCATCTGTAACATATTTTTTTGTTGTCTCATTTTTTTTTTTGGTGAGTGGTACTGCATTCCTGTCTGGTTGTTTGGCCTGAGTCATGCAACACTGGAGTTTGCAGGCAGTTGGGTATAGCCAGGTCTTGGTGCCGAGAAGAGGACCTCTGGGAGACCTCACACAGATTAATATTCCCTGGGGTCTGAGGTTCTCTGTTAGTCCAGCGGTTTGTACTCGGTGCTCCCACCACAGGAGCTCAGGCCTGACCCCCAGCCTGGGAACCAATATCCCGCAAGCTGCACAGCACAGCAAAAAAAAAAAAAAAAAAAAAGACAACAAACAAAAAGGAACAGAACAATAAAAAAGAATAAAAAATAAACTAAAATTAGAAAAATAAAAATATATTAGAAAAAATATAAATGAAACAACAAGGCTAAACAGAACCACAACAGCAAAAAAAAAAAAAAGGGCAGAAAACACCTTGTGGGTGGTGGGTAGGCGAGGCATAGGCTTAGTGCAGCCAGCGGGGGCCCCAGAGGGCAGAGGTTCTGGCCTGGGATCCCCGCAGGCTTCCCAGGGCCTGAGTGGGCAGGGGAAATGTTGGCCACATTCCTTTCCAATCCCCTGAAGGTCTCTCATTGTCCCTCCTGATCCCCTCACCATAAGTGGGCCCCTCCAGGCGTGGGAACCCCTCACCTCCCCCAGCCACCCCTCAGGGGCGCTCGTCCGGTCCTGCCTCCGCTTCTCCTTCCCCTCTCCTCCCCCAACATCCTACCTGGTCGCGCAAGGGTTCCTCCCATCCCCTTAGGTTTCTGAGGTACCCCACCAGCACCTGGTAGGTGCCCTAGTTGTGAGGAGATATGAGCTTCACGTCCTCCTACTCTGCCGTCTTCTCCCTCAGCATTTTTGTTGTTGTTGTATTCAGTGTAGATGTCTTGAAGTATTTTTATAAGGTATTTCATGATTTTGGGTGCTACTGTAAATGGGGTTTAATGGGATATAAAAATTTTATTTCCAATAGTTTTCTTTTACAATATAAGAATTAAATTTTAAGAATTAATTTTGTGTCATAAATTCTTGCTAATAAAAATATATTGATTTTAGTAGTTATTTTGTACTTCTACTGGTATTTTCTTGACAGAATATTATCTCCCCTACTAATATGAACAGTTTTACTTGTTCATTTTAGATATTCATGCCTTATATTTCCTTTCCTGGTTGTATTGCATTGGCTAGGAATTTATTCTGTGAAAGAATAAACAGAAGTGGTTAAAGTGAGCATTCCTTACTTTGTTCCCAATCTCCTATAGAACCAATTTAGTTTTTCACAATTTACTGTATTTTTTTGAAGAACGTTTATCAGTTTGAGGAAATTCCTTAATATTTCTATTTTTCTGAGAGTGTTTATCATGAATGGACATTAAATTTTGTGAAATCATGTAATTTTTGTCTTTATTCAGTTAATATTGTAGATTACATTGACTGACTAAACCAACTTTCCATTCTAGGAATAAAAGATACTTACTTTGTCGTGATGTATTATCACTTTTTATATGTTGTATTCAATTTGCTGATATTTTTAAGAACTTTTAGTCTATATTCATGATAGGTGTATTCTATATATATATTTCCATAATATTTTCTCAGGTTTGGGTTTTGGATTATGCTGACATCATAAAATGAGTTGAGCAATGAAACATTCTCCTCTATTTCCTGTTAATTTTTCTTCTCTACTGTATCCTCATTATACAACAAATAAGTTGTTATTTAGTTGATCTTAAATAAGCCCCTTTATTAGAGAACTATCTGAAAAAATATTATCTGTAATCACTGTCTCCAATATTTTCCTTTGTATTCTCTTTTGAACCTACTCACATCTGGCTTTGCCCTCTTTATTGTACAAAATCTTCTCTTACTGAAGTCATCAAAGTCTAATTCTTAGTCATTACATTGCTAATTCTTAGTCACTATTCGGTCGTCATTCTGTTGACCTAAAGCAACATTTTAAACAGTTGATCCCTCTCTATACTTTAAAGGTTTTCTTCACCTAACTATCAAGACAACACACTAATACAGTTTTCCTCCAGCTTCTCATGTGATTTCTTATAAGTTTCATTTGCACATTCCTCCTTAACTCTTTCTCTCTTCTATAATTTGGGGTACCCTAGGCTCTTCTTTGATCTCCTTATATTTATTCTACATACTCCCAATCCAAGTGATCACATTTAAAGTCCCAAGTCTTTAAATACCAAGAATATTCAGATGACTCTCAAATCATTATCTCTGTCCTAGACCATTCTCCTGAACTTCACGTGCATATTCTACTGAAACTCTCCACTTTGATACTTAAGAAATCTCACCTGTTTGTCTACTTTTTCATCATACTCCCCTTTCACGTGATTGCATCCAGTCTTGAGAAGGCAGCGAAAGGAACAAGAAAGAAGCAAAGGCTATGACAAATGGAAAGCATAGCAAGATGTTTGATTTAAACCTAACCATATTAATAAATTAAATTAAATGGTCTAAATATACCATTTGAAAGGCAGAGATTGACTGGACAAAAATGCAGTAACTGCTGCCTACACAAAATAGACTTTAAATTTTAGTACACAAATACATTAAAAATAAAAGGACGAAAAACAATATCCTATGCTAATACTGATGAAAAGAAACCAGAGAGCCTATATTAATATCAGACAAACTAGATTTCAGAGCCAAAAATATCCCTAGAGATAAAGATTATTTCATATTGACAAAAGGATCAATTTATTAAGGGGACATAATCTTAAATGTGTATGCATCAAGTAGCAGAACCCCAAAATGTATAATGCAAAAAATGAGAGGATTTCTTGGAGAAATAGATAAATTTACAATTATAGTTGGAAATTTCACCATCTCTCTCTCAATAACTGATGGAAGGAGTAGAGAGAAAATCAGTAAGGGTATAAAAGATTTGAACAAAACAACCAACCAATTTGAAATAATTGATATTTATAGAACATACTGTGCAACAACAGCAAAATAACACTTTTATTTCAAGAGTACATTAACATTTACAAATATAGACTATATTCTAAACCATAAAGCAAGTCTCAAGCAATATGTAAGAATTTAAGTCATGGGATATATATTCTCTGACTACAGTGGAATTAATTTAGAAATCAACAAAAGAAAGGTATCTGGAAAATAGCCAAATATTTGGAAACTAAAGAACACACTTCTAAATAACCCATGGGTCAAAGAAGAAATTAAAAGAAAAATTAGAAAAAATTTTGAGGTCAACGATAATGAGAACATAGCAAAATTTATGGGATGGTGCTAAAGTTGTACTTAGGAGGAAATTTATAGCAGCAAATGCCTATATTAAAAAACAGGAAAGCTCTCAGCTTCAACTGTAAGTAATTAGAAAATTAAGAAAAATTAAATACTAAATAAGGATAAGGAAGAAAAAATAAGTATCAGAGTGAAAAATCAATAAAATAGAAAATAGAACAATAGAAAAAAACTGTAAAAACATGATCTGGTATTTTGAGAAGATTAAGAAAATTGATAAACCTCTGAATTAACGGAATGAATAAGAGAAAAGAGAGGACACAGATTAAATACTAACATCAGGAATGAGAGAGATGACATCACTATAGATATTAAAGATAATTAGGGAATCTATGAATAATTTTCTGCCAATAAATTTGACTACTTAGGTAAGACAGAGAAAGTTCTTGAAAGGGATAAACTTTTAAAGCTTATACAAGAACAAATAAATAATATAACTAGTCCAACATCCATGAAATACATTGAATTTGTAGTTTAATATCTTCTCCTAAAGAAAACTGCAGGCTCATATGGCCTCCCTAGTGAATTCTGGTAAATATTTATGGAAAAAAAATATGTCAATTATCCAGAAAGTCTTCCAGTAAATGGAAAATGAGAGAAAACTTCCCTACTCATTCTATGAAGCCAGCATTAAGCCACACAAAGATATTACAAAACTACACAAAGATATTACATTAAAACCTACATCACTCATGAACACACATAGAAAAATTCTGAACAAAATTCTAGAAAATTAAATCCAACCATACATTGAAAGACTAATACATCATCACCAAGTACTGTTTATCCCAGGAATGCAATTGGTATAAGGTTCAAAAAGCCCATTCTTTCACTAATTGTGAGTCTAAAATGTTCCCACATATACCAGAGTTTGTCTTTGAGCTTTCTTTCTTACTGTTTTATTTGTCAATAATGTGTCAATACCATACTTTCTTATGGCTTTGAATTTATTATATGAATTAATATCCGGGAGGACAGGTAATTTCCTATCACTTATTTATAAAGTTGACTTAGTTTCTACAGACCTTTACACATCCATGAAATTTTAGAGTAAGTTTTTTAAGTTACTCAAAAAATATCCAACTGGAATTTTAATTGATCTTTAATAATATGGAATCATCTGTCCCAGACTTTGGCTGTCTCTTCATTTGTTCAGATAAATAGTTACATCCTTGCTATGGACTGAATGTTTGTGTTCACCCCACCCCCACCCCCACCCATATACTGAAGCCCTAACCCCTAATGTAATGATATTTGGAAGCAAAGCCTTTAGGAGGTAATTAGGTTTAAATAAAGTGATGAGGTCGGGGCTCCCATGACAGGATTAGTGTCTTTACAAGAAGAGGAGAGACCAGAGCTTTCTCTTTGCCACGTGAGGATATGCAAGAAGGCAGTCATTTGTAAGCCAGGAAGAGGGACTTCACTAGGAACCAAATCTGCCAGCACCTTGATCTTGGACAGCCTAGTCTCCAGAACTGTGAGGAATGAATGTCTGTTTTTTAAGCTACCAGTCAATGGTATTTTGTTACAATACCTGGAACTGACTAATATAGTTATTTATTATAATTTTGTTGTTTCCTCTAAAGAGGGAATATTCTTGCTTTGACTAATTCTTAAATATTTTATTATTTATGCTGCTATTATAAAGAGCATCTTATTTTTGTCTTATTTTATTGAGTTATTGCTGATTTAGAGATATGCTTTTAATGTAGTCAGTTGAATTTTTAGTTAGTAAACTTGCCTAGCTTTTTATTGTTTATTTATTGTTATTGATTGTTTTAAGGTAGATGTTCATGTCTTGATAGTTTGTGTCTTCCTTCCCAATTCTTATACCTCATTCCTTTTTATTTTCTTATCATGTTGGCCTAGACTACCACAGTATATTAATCATTAAAAATAGTGTGCATAAAGACGGTAGGAATCTGTCTTATTCCCAATCTCAAATTGACTGCATTCATTTTCTAGTTTCCCTGTGAAAGTTCCTCCACTGGTATATCTCAATTTGGTAGACAGCCTCTAAGATGGCCCTCAGTGATCCCTGCCTTCTGGTATTTGTACTCTGGTGTAACCCTCTTGCCTTGAGTGTGGATTGAGCTTATTCATTCACTTTTAATGAACAAAATGTAGCAGAAGTGATAGGATGACACTTCCAATATTAGGTTATAAAAGATACTGTTGCTTTTGTCTGGGGTGCCCTCTTTTGCTTGCCCTGGGGGGAAGTTAGCTGCCATGTCATGAGGCAGCTCTATGGAGAGGCCCACATAAGTGAGGATGGAAGTGGATCTTCTGTGGTCAGTCAAGTCAGGTGAATGAGCTCGGAAGGAGTTCTTCAAGTGAGGCCTGTCAACACCATATGAGTGCGTTTGAAAGCAGAGCCTCCTTCAGTGGAACGTTGAGATGACTTCAGCCCTAGCTAACATCTTGACAGTAGCTTTATGAGAGATTCTGAGGCACAACTGCCCAGCTCATCTGTATCTACTATCTTGATTCACAGAAAATATGAGATGATAAATGTTTTTGTTTTAAGCTACCAAATTTTGAGATAATATGTTATGCATTAAAGGCAACTAACACACGTTTATCTACTCTTTAAGAAAACTTCCTACTGTTTTAAGTTTGCTAAAGATTTTCTAAATCTTCACTTGAAAAAATCACATTTTTTTACTCTTTTTTTTAATTGAAGTATAGTTAATTTACAATGTTGTGTTAGTTTCAGGTATACAGCACAGTGACTCAGTTACATATATCCATTCTTTTTCAGATTCTTTTCCCTTAAATGTTATTATAAAATATTAAGTATAGTTCCCTGTGCTATTCAGTAGGTCCTTGTTGGTTATTTATTTTATATATAGTAGTGTGTATATGTTAATCCCAAACTCTTAATTTATCCCTCTACCCCTTTTCCCTCTGGTAAACATAAGTTTGTTTACTATGTCTGTGGATCTATTTCTATATTGTAAATAAATTCATTTGTATCTTTTTTATTTTTTTAAGTTTCCACATGTAAGGGATATCATATGATATTTGTCTTTCTCTGTCTGGCTTACTTCACTTAGATTATGATAATCTCTAAGTCTATCCATGTTGCTGCAAATGGTATTATTTCATTCTTTTTATGGCTGAGTAATATTCCATTGTATATATGTACCACATCTTCTTTATCTGTTCATCTGCTGATGGACCTTTATGTTGCTTCCATGTCTTGGCTATTGTAAATAGTGCTTCAGTAAACATTGGGGTGCATGTATCTTTTCAAATTATGGTTTTCTCCAGATATATGCCGAGCAGTGGGATTGCATGATCATGTGGTAGCTCTATTTTTAGTTTTTTAAGGAACCTCCATACTGTTTTCCATAGTGGCCATACCAATTTACAGTGTAGGAACATCCTTTTTCTCCAGACCCTCTCCAGCATTTATTATTTGTAGACTTTTTGATAATGGCCATTCTAACCAGTGTGAGGTCATACCTCATTGTAGTTTTGATTTGCATTTCTCTGATAATTAGCAATCTTTTCATACACATTTTGGCCATCTGCCTGTCTTTTTTGGAGAAATGTCTATTTAAGTCTTTTGCCCATTTTTCAATTGGGTTGTTTGTTTCTTTGATATTAAGCTGTATGAGCTGTTAGGTTGTTTATAGTTACTCACTAGTATAAAAAAACAAAGGCTAAAAGAAGATTTCATTTTAAATGGTTGCCTAGGGACATTCCAAGAGTTTGAATTACTGAAATGTTAAAGGTTAGAATGACTACTAATATGTTCTTTTTTTTTTAATCAATTTTTCTAAATTTTTATTAATCTTTTTAAAGAATAGCTATTTTGGTTATTACCTCTATTTTTATTCTCAATTTCATTGATTTCTTCCCTTACCTTTGTCCTTTATTTTCTTTGTTTCTTTAGGTGTCACTATTCTACAACCTCTCTCATTAAACCTCTCTCATTCAGTTTGTTTGTATTTAATCTTCTTTGTTTCCTGATATATACATTTAAACTATAAATTTCGCTCTAAGTACAATTTCAGCTCTGTCCCACACATTTTGATATGCTCTGTTTTCATTGTCATGAAGTTTACAATATTTCTTAAAATCCCTTATCGTTTTCTTTCAAACCGAAAATCAATGATATGTTAATTAATTTCCAAATATACAGGAAATTAAAATTATCTTTCTGTTATTAATTTAGAATTTTGTTACATTTAGGACAGAGAACAAGTGCATCATATCATCTTTTGGGATTTATTACCACTGTCCTCATGACTGAATGTATGATTTATTTTTGTGAATGTTCTGTGTCTTCAAAAGCAATATGCATTCTTTGCCTGTGGGTGTAGAGTTCTATATATAATCTGTTAACTCAAGCTTATTAATTGTTTTTTCAAACCTTCTGTGTCTCTGCATATAGTGTTGTCTGGTTGCTTTCTTTGTATTTGCATGGAGTATGTTAATATCACCAGCTACAGTAGTTTCTTTCTATATTTCTTTTAAGTTCCTCGATATATTATGAGGCTATATAGCTAACTCTATATACGTGAGTATGTTTATAATGTTGTATTTTTGTTGTTGTTTTTCCTTTTGTCAGAATATAGGATCTTTTCTCTCGTTTTTTATATTGTTTTGCTTTAAGCTTGATTTCATCAGATGTTATGGTTGCTACTTAGATATTTTTGTTCATATTGGTTTGATACAGTTTTTTCCGTCTTTATTACATTTAAACATCTTCATTGTGTGGCTTTGGATTTAGTGTTGTGTTTTTAAAAAAACTTTATTCAGGGCTTTTATATTGCTGAAACCTTTTTAATGAGCTCATATCTTTTCTTATAAAAATAATGTAAACATTCTGTAAAATCTGTATCCAGTCAGCTCAGTATATAAGTAGGTAAAAGTAGTCTATTTCGAAATAGAAGGACCAGACCATTACAAAGATAGTTAATAGTCTAGGTTTGCAGCTTCATACAGTGAATTATTCAAAGAATGTCCCAAATTTCACTTGGTTTCACACTACAGGAGACTAAATTCCAATCTGGTTTATAGTCCAGGCTTGGGAGAAAAGATGTGCAAAAATGAGTGAGAACCCAGACTTCTTTGAACCCCTTGCTTAGCAATGCTTGTGTAACTTTAAAATAAGAGCTCTATTAAAAACTCCCTTATGAGATATATGACAGAGTCCTTCCAGCTGGTAGTTTTCCCAGCATATAACTATGGTTCATTGCCAACTGCACTGAGGAGGGCATGAAAAGCAAAACTGAATGAGATAAGCCAGTAATTATGCTTGTATGGTATGCTAGGTGATTGAGCTGTTTAACTGAGAAGGTTACAACTTGGAATGAGAGACAAAAGAACCTTGAATATAGTCTAAAATATTTGGTAATTTGGTAAATTCTTGGTAAATATTTGGTAAATTCTTTTAAATATTTGGTAAATTCTTTTTCTTCTCACGATTTACTTTAATTGGATTTTTAACAAGTGTATATTAAAAGAAACAAATTATATATATTTTAGACTGCCAAGGTGAGGTGAAATGGATATGCTTGCAAGTGAATTATGATAGTTTTATTCTCATTTTTCTTTATTTAAACACTGTTTCAATGTATTTTGATGTTTTTAGTGTATGATTTGTTATTTTGAAAATACATATTTGAATGCAACTTCTCCCTTGTGAATCAATAGTAATAAGTTAAATCAGAAAATACTGTTTCTCTTTAAAGCTTGGCCATTCTGGGGCAAGTTATGTGCACTTATCTTGATGTTTTACTTTCAAGTTGTCTAAGCAAATTGGAAATAGTGCACTGAAGGCACTTTCACATATGATATCTGTTAAATGTCATTTACCATTTATGTATTCTTACACAGAATTTTCCTTTCTATCTTTAGAGGATGAGAAATAAAATTTCTTCCCTGCCACTTTTTTTTTCCTATTTGGAAAGGGAAATATTTAAATATATCTTTTGGCACTGTAGATAAACAGGCTATTATTTTATCCATTATTTCCATTGTATGTCTACATTTCCTAGGAGTTTCCTTTTTTACTATTACGTTTGTTTTGGTAGTGAGAAGATATGTCTATCTTTAATCCAAGTAATTTCTTTTAAAAATAAAATGTCTCTTAACCCCTACTCCTGAATGTAAGTAGTAAATTGTACAATCATACTTTTTCATCTATGTGTGAGATATTTACATTAAATATGCATGTCATATACAATATATGCATAGCTAAAAGCAAAAACTGCCACAGTGTTAGAGAGAAATCATTGAAAGACTTTATTTCACAAAACACCTAAAACACCATAAAGAATTAATTAAAGCAACACAAATATGCAGTTAGCAAAGCTTAGTTTTAAAGGCATCATTTTAAATATATATAAATATATATACATTTTTGACAGATTCATGTGACTCTTAATAAGCACATGTGTGAGAGGAGAAGAAAACTGAATACATACATGTAATTTTCATATTACTGCAATTGAATGCATTGGTTTTGTCACTTTAATTTGCTTATATCCTTGTTAATTCTTTCAATAACTTTATTCAGCATGGGTCAGACTAAATATGATAAAATAGGAAATAAAAAGATTTTTAAAGATGGAAGAATTGCTCTGATCTGAGGTTTAGCTAATAAACCAGGAGAAATCAGAGACAAGAAGAGGATTGAAAATTTGAGGATATTTGATAACAATGATCTCTCATATTTATAAAGTGCTTAACAGATTCCTCCCTCATTAGTAACTGCTAATATTGTAGATCTCAGATGAAGCATTTTTGGTGGTGGAACCCTTATAGGAATTAAGAGATGAGTAAATGGATAAAATGTCAAGGCAAAGAGAAAGACTTTTAGAAAAATTTCAATGAAAGAAATGCTATGGAGCAAAGATGACTGGAGGAAAAATAGATATATTAAATTATATTTTGATTCATTGAAACATGTGGAGGGGAAATGTATAAATAAGAAATTGAAGGCATGAAAGTTCTAATAGGATAACTAATAGGTTACTAATGGACGACAAATAACATACAGAGCTAGAGGAAAAAAGGACTGTGTGTTCTAATAATACAGAAAGAGTAAAACAGGAAAAAGAATAGATGAATATGGAAAAGATTTTTGGGTGGAATAGAAACATTAAAGGTGTTCATTTTCTAAGATTCTATAATGAAAACTGCAAAGTTTCTCCTGAAAATGAGAGCCTACAGAGAGAGGGAAAGTTTGTAATTGATATTGAAGGAAATTGATGTTAAAGGGATTGAACAAAAGGATAAAACTGTTTAAAAGGACAGTTAAGCACCCAACTGATACTGGAATAAGTGAACACAATCTATTTACTTTCCCAGAAATGCCTGGCAAAGAGGAAGCAGGAGCTGAGATGGCAAAGGTTACAATTTACCAAGATTGTAGAAAATGTGAACTCCAGAGAAAGGAAAAATCAGGATTTGAAAATAAACTATTAGAACTCCTATTTCATTTTGATTGTTTAATCCCTGAGAGGTAAAGGATAACATTTTTAAGACTTAACCCCAGCAGCCTGGCTACCCAGAGAAGGCACTGGTTTACTACATGGAAACCAGCTATGACCCAAGGCTTCAGACAACTGATCCTGGTCAATGACAAGGCTTGGATCCCAGACGCACATTGTGCCTGGGAAGGGGCTAGGTGCTTCATCAGTCTTGAAGGCTGCCACACTGCACTTGGTACATGGTTACGATTCCTTTACAAGGCTTGGACCCCAGCTTCATTACCCCACCAGTGAAGGGACTGTTGTTTTCTCACTTGTGAAGGCTGATACACCGTGCTTGTCATATGACACAACTTGGACAGTGTGCCTGTTCACTGACCCCATGATTGTGTTAGGGGAGGGGCTGGTACTGCAAGCTTAAGGTTGGAGTCAGTATCTGGCATATCATATTATTGTTGTATCCTGACTCCTGATCGTGCCAGTGGAGGGGCAGTGCTTCCTGGATCTTGCAGTTTAAAGGTTCCACAGACCAAGGTCTATGATACTCACCAAGAGTCTGAGGTCTGGTTTTGACAGATTTCTTGTGCTCTGTACAGTATGTGATAAGACAAGGGAGCCTAAGCACTTGGCCATGATGCTTGCTCCTTGAGTTTGCCCCTCTGAAGACTATCATTCCGGTGTATATGTGTGTGCTGCTTGGACATTTACAGTCAAAAAGTCTGGAGACATCATCTCTAGCATGAAGATAGACAGATCTTGGTTATGGCTATCCAGAGATAGGAGATATATGAAGGCAGAAGGGAGGTGATTGGCTTTTACAATAGGCAGGTTTCAATGGACGAGGGACAGTATGAAATCAGTAGATATAAGGGGGTGAGAGAGGCATAAAGACAGAGGATTGCGGTCAGAGAAGAATAACTTCATGATTTGAGCTCATGCATGTAAGCATTAACGCATTATGTTAAGATTTGACTGAAGAGCTGGAGAAGTAATGAGAAGGCAGTATATAGCAAGTCTTTTAGAAAAATCTATAAAACTTAATAGGTTAAAGTTCTAGGAAGAACTTATCCTCTGCAAAGTTATTTCTGGTATATATGTCTTTCTCATATTTTTGGTATATTATTTCTGGGCTGTGTAATTGAAAAGATTCTAGTAAACAGGTAAATAGATGAGCTGATGAAGCAAATTTCCTTCAACTCTTTGATTTTTTTACTGTAAACTACAAAAACAGCCCACCCCGCCACACACACACTACTACATCATCTCCTAGAATTAAGGAAATTACAAGACATCTGGTGAACATTTAAAACATAATTGTTGGTATAATCATTAATGATATACACTGTCATAAAAGATTGCTGGAAGAGATAACTGCTCTATCTAGGAATTCTATGGTTAACCCACTGTAAATAAAAGCGAAGTCAAATATTATATTTTCTCAATTCAGGACATCACATGTTTGAAACTAGGTGCATTTGAAATTGATGTTATCTTAGTTTTAATAAAATATGTTAATAACATCCTTATTAACTTATATTGTAAATGTAAATGTTCATGGTGCAGAATTAGTTGTAGTAAAAATACTCTTTTAAAACGTGAAGTATTCCATTTATTATTCTTTAATTTGCCGCTTCAGTTTTAGATTGGTCCTGAATTGTCTGTAGGAATTAGCAAATGGAGAATGATAGGATCATATATGGCATTACAGATATAAGTTAATAACACACTTTAACATTTCACCCTCTCTCTAAGACTCCAATCAGGAAGTGGGAATTGTCAAATTGTATATTCTTCTCTGCAATTGTTGAAATAATAACATAACAGGAAAAAAACTGACCATGCAAACCACAAAATCAGCAAAACAAAAAGGGAAATGTTAATCTTTACTTCTCTCTCTAGTTCTGAAAATTCCACGTGGATTTTTCTGGCTGTTGGGATTGCAGGTTATGCTGATAGTATATAAAGGTTTCATTTCAGATGGATTTCAATGAGAACTAAATATTTGGTTCAGCTACTATGAGTTTTTTTATAGTTTGCAATCTTAGGCAAACATCAGAAAATCTAGCTATGCTTTGATTTTACTCACTTCTTAAGGGTGCCTAAATCATGATAACTTGTAGTTGATAATTGCCAAAAGTTCAAAACTGCAATATTTTTACTCTTGGCGTGAAGGAGGGAAAAAAATGAAGGATTTTTCTTGTCTCTCAGATATATTGGCCTATTCTCCAAATGACAGGTTCCTGACTGATCAACTGTACCACCTGCTACTAAAGCTCAGTAATATTAGTCTGTGGAATGGTTTCATTCTCATCTCACACCTCAGAGATCTTGCGCTCAACCCCAGGCATCCCTTGTGTGTTTAAATCAGCTTAACAGCTCATACAGTGTGCTGATTTCCTTGTAGGCCTCTGTTTTCTCAAAAAGTGATCACCTTTTGCCAATGCCCTCAGGATTAAACAGGGCAGTCTGGTTTTCCTTTTCTGCATTGGCTATACCTTTGTAGTCAATAAAAGACTAACTAGAAAAGAATCAGCTGATGAGAGAATCAATCTTCTGGAAGCCTCCCCACAGTTTTCTCATCATTTTTGTGCGTCTGTCATCTCAGATTGTAAAATGGAAACCAAAACTCAGTATGTGGGAAGACTTTTACTGCTCCTTGTTAACAAAAACAGTAAGACCAGGGGTTTTGATCTTATGAGTGTATAGGTAAACAGTAAGCTGTAAGTGCACACTCTTGAAGTGGTTTTCTCTCTTTCTAATGGAGGTTTGCAAAGAATTATCAAAGTGATATCAAAAAGGTCTCCTAACTTACTGTAGTGTGCCTATCCATTCTGAGGAGGTCAGGTTAAATCTGAAGGTCTTATATATGATGATACTGGGGTATCATGGTACAGCAAGCAGTACTGTGTGCTTCTTACTAAGTCAGAGAAATAGATAAATATAAAAGGGATCCTTTCTGCATGTTTATAACTGGTTCCATTGCACTAATTTATTTCTGTAGCATTACATTTTAAAGCAAGTGACATTTTGCCTCATTTAACTTTTATTTTAACAACTTTATCTCACATAATTTGCTTTCTTGTAGACTATTCAAAAATATGTATGAAATCTATTCAGATTACTTTTTCAGATAAAGTTCATTTCTTCATATAACCCATTGTATATATTTTCTCCAGCATCGGAGAATCTGAAAATAATTTTCTTCCTGCTTTTACTTTATGGTTTCAGATCTCATTTGTAACTTGAAAGCACAATGAGCAGAGGGAATTTAAACTTGCTAACTGATCCTATTAACATACAAAATAGAGTTTGAAATTTGATTTTTTTTTTTGCCTGAGTCCAGGCTTTTAGTCAGTTACAATGCTATCAGAGCTGTTTAGCTTTTCCCTCTGGTAATATATAAAATACATTTAATAAAAATAAAAATGTATCTTTAAATGTGTAAAATCCATTTCAAATTCTCTGGTATGAATTATATCATTAAATTATGAAGTAGAATGATTTCATTGCTTTCCTTTCAATGTCATTGAAGTAGCCCAGTGATTGAATTGTCACTGCTTTCTGGAGCTGGGAGTATGGCTTGGTGAGAACAAGACTGGCACTTTTCTACTGTTTATAAGTTTGAAAATTTGAATGTGTCAATACTGTATTTTATATTGTGAAGATATTTAGATTTTTTGGATCTACCTATTTGTAGGAAAATAATAGAATACTGTTAGAAGGAAAAAGACATCTTTAGCACTTTTCTAAATATGTGGAATTTATTTCAATTTAAATCATATATGAAGTTAGCTTATAAAATGGAGAAAGTGGGGAATAGAATATTTTTCATCTCAGTTTATTCTTCCTTATCATTAATACTTATTCACTGCTGATAACATTCTCATCATAACTCTTGATTGATTGTAAAGTATGTAATCTTTTCCCGGACATTATGTAATGTTTTTGATAATGCAGAAGATCCAATTAATAAAGGAATCTGAATGAGATTAGGTAGAATATACTTATGCTTTCCATATTGCCAAGCTATTTCTCTCAATATTTAATATTGCCTCATTTTCTCATTATAAATTGTTCTTTAGACAATGAGTTTCATCCTTATTTTATTTAGTTTCTTTCCCCCTGGGCACTTCCTATAGCTAAGATTCTCTGAGAAAATAAAGATCCCTTTTCTTTCTCATAGCCCAAACCTCAACATTATTTTTAGTGCTGCTTTGTCACAAAGCATCTAAATCCTATGATGGCAGGATCCTCTCCTGTCATGTCATAATTGTATCTCCCACATGTGACACATACAAAGTAGTTCATTATTACCTGTTGATTCAACAAAAGGAGGAAATTCTGGAGGATAGTTTTATCTCAACGGCAAAAAGTTCTTATATACCTTAGTACCTAGGATATACAAACCACTGTGGTATGTGCTACTAGGGCCTGCAAAACAGTGTAATGCAGCATTACTCTCTTCAAGTGGGTTTTTTTTTTGCATTACTTAAGAGCAGTGATTGGATTGGAGGGGCATTAAAAGGATTTTCTTGTTTATGTCATCTTTGTTTATATCATACACCTTTCTCTACTCCAGGAAAGATGCTTCCCTGAGAGAATAATTAAGTTGTATTTCCCATGAAACCATTACTTAAAGACACCAGTTGCATAAAAGCAATGAGAAAGAAAGCAAAAAATTCAGTCAATGACTTTATATTCAAGTCTATATGTCCAATCTATTTTAACTTATTTTGGATCAGTATTGTTTTTAATATTATATAAACTGATGGTAAGGGTGTCCAAATAAATATTAATTAACTGGGCTTTAGTTAGGGCATGAGTTGCTTTTCTTATTTGCATCTTGTAAATATTAGACTGCTTTCAGTATTGCTGTCAGTGTAGATGGAACAGGGTATAGAATTAAACAATCAGGAACAAGGAAAATTGCAAGCCAACTGGAAAATTACTTAACATATAATAGGGAATATGTAAGTGCTATGCAAAAAATAATGTCATTTTTCAGTTGTATCAGATGTATCTTACTTAGAGAAATAAGAAAAAAATAACAAGTCAGGGGAAAACTTGTATATTTAATAATTTAGATACCAATTTCAGAAAAAGGTACTATAATATTCCAAATCATTCTTCTGTTTGACAGTGGCCTGTGATAATCCTTTTCCAACTAAAGATAATTTTCATGACTAATGCCAATGTCTTCAAAATTTTTATCCTCTGTTTAGTGAAAACTCATTGGATTGTATTAAACATTGTGTCCATCTAACATAACCAAGCCTTCAAAGTTGCATTGAATCCCTGATAAACACTTAATGTTCAAAATTCTATCACTCCCTTTCACTGTTGCTATGGTAAGCTCATGATGAGACATAAGCATTTTGTCTGGAATAGTAAACCCAAAATGTAAAGTTATAAATTAATAAAGAAACCATATGTAGTAACAGATGCATCAGTGATATCCGATCAAGGGTGACTCCCAACTGTGTTATTGACATCATTAATTTACATAAATTATTATAATAATTTATTACTGTATAAATAAGATAATAAGAGAAAATGTTTATTTACTCTACTCTGTTTCCAAAAGAGGAACTTAAAGCCGTGTATGAAGATCCTTACAATGAAATATAAAAGAACTTTTAAATTTGAGTACATTAGGGCAAAGAAAAAGATTGAATCTGTGGGTGATGTTGGTACACAAAGTGCAGATAAGTTTGCTATCCTGGTAGAGATGGGTCACACATTGGATTTAAGCTTCCAAGTAACCTGTAAGGAAAAACAACACATTATGAGTTACATAATTCATAGTATCCATAACCTAAAAATAATCTAGTTGCCTTGGCAACACAGAGATACTGATAACAAAGATAAACTTCTTCTTCTGGGTCTTCATTGAGTAGGCACTGTTCAACTTGGAGGATATTGTCTGCATTTATATCTTACCGGGAGTAGAGTAATTCATTTCATATGGCTATTTCTTATGATATTCCTCAGTGTAGGCTGATGGCATCTTACCAAATTACAATTTTAAAAAGTTATTTTACAATCATGAGAGTAAATCTATATTGATGTTAGCCAATATTCCTAGTGTGTTACAGGGAGTAGAATCATGCAGAATCCCTGTTAGTTTTGCTCAAATCAGCTAAGAAGACTGATCAAAGTGAAGAAAAGCATTGAGGAGGAGTATATTGGCGTCATTATACATGTGGTACTTATGGCACATAGTTTCCAAACATCTGCATCAGTCCAAAAGTTTTAAAATGCAATACAAACCATCACTGCAATTCACACAGCAGAGGTATGTTGAATACAGATAGAACCTGTATTCATTTAACCTAAAGGGGAATTAGTTGGCTTATGGAACTGGGCAATGACTGTGTCTGGCTTAGTCACAGCTGGATCCAGGCCTCCACATGATGCCACTGGGATTATGATTTTTAATCTCCAGGCTTTGCTTACCTCTGCCTGTATCCAGACAGGTTCTCTCCATATGATAGTGAGACCACATTACCTTCACTGGTTGTCATATTCAAGAGTGTTTTTATCATAGGTCAAAAGTCTGGAGAGATCCCTTGCTCAACCCTTTACTGGGCCATGCTGATGTGATTTTTTTTTATTGCCCATCATTGCAACCTGGGCAGTAAAGGTTAGTTTCATCCACACCATGTGGAATAACTATAAGAAGGGTTGCATAGACTTCTGAAAGTTCAGATGAAAAGCAGATAAGAACAACAGTGAAATGTGTTTGTATCCTATAACCTTCTTTCATTGTATTAGGGCACATCTGGTACAAAACAAAACCTAAGGCAAGCAGTATAAATCTCTTGTTTCTTCCTGCATTTTCCTCTAACCAATATCTTACACATAAAGACAATTAAAGTGGGGTACATGATGTTGGTACACAAACATTTTGGTATCTTTCTTTCCTAATTTTCTAGAAATAAGCCTGTCCAAAGGGAAGATATTTTGCTTGATTAGAGATAGCTAGTAATGTTCCCAATTATTCATTTTCCATACTTTCCTTTTATTAAATGAACCCCATGATGTAAGATGAGCGTGTGGCTATGCAGCAGTAGACTGGACTTCCGGCCCTCTTTGCAGCCAATTGTAGTTCTGTGACTAAGTTGCTTCCTACTGGGTGTAATGGAAGTGAGTATATGCAACTTCTGGGACACCTAATTAACCAAAAAGCCCCTTACCTAGAACAACCTCTAACCTCCCTTTTCTTGGGATAGAACAAAAGATTGATTTATGGAGAGCTACCTTTGATTTTGCAGATATGAAAATACTGGAAGGGATTCTTAAACTCATGAGGTCCATGAACCAAGGGATCTATGAGCAGAATTCAAGGGAGGCATGAACTTAGAAGGGAACAATTACATCTTAATTTTTACTAACCTCTAATCTAAAGTTAGCATTTCTTTCAATTTTGAATACAGGCAAACACCATTGTAGTCCTAGCGGTATCTGTGCCTTTTTCATCTATAGAAACAAAAAATATTTTCATATCTCATTATAATTGAGGATGTACCAAAATATCATCTATGTTCATCCCTGTTAAAAATGTTGATAGTTATTATACCAATCACTTAACCTTGGTATTTAATGTATTAATAAAAACTCATATATGGTACTATATTATGAATTTGTTTTTCTAATATTCTAATTAGATTTATGTTTTAATATAAATTGATTCCTTTGTAGTCCTATTTATTTTATTTTATGCAGTTAAAATATTAATCAAATAAGGTGTTCATGGACCTTTGAGGATAGCCAAAGGAGCCTCTGGTTCAAGATGATTGGGACTCTGGCAGAAATGTGGGGAGAGAAACCTCTGGGTTTCTGACTTAGCTTCTAGAGTATAGTTGTCCTGCCAGCCTCAAGGCTGAACCGTCACTGGGTTTATTTGTTTTCCAGAGCTGCTGTAACTAGGTACCACAAACTGGATGGCTTCAAACAACAGAAATTTATTGTCTCACAGCTCTGGAGGCTACAAGTCCAAAATTGAGGTGTTGACTGGGTCCTGCTCCTTCTGAAGCTTTTAAGGGAAAATCCCTTCCTTGCCTCTCCCAATTTCTGATAGCCCCGAGGGCTTTCTTGGCCTGTAAAGGCATCATCCAATCTCTGCCTTCCTCTTCACTTGGCATCCTCCCTGTATATCTGTGTGTTCATGTCGTCTTCACATTTGTCTTCCTGTTTTTAATGAGGACACCAGTCCTATTGGATTAAGGGCCCACCCTACTCTGATATGACCTCATTTTAACTAGTCACATCAGCAAAGAATTTATTTCCAAATAAGATCACATTCACAGATACTGGGGATTAGGACCTCAACATATCTTTTTTGGGGACACAATTCAATCCATAACACTTGGGAAAGAATACATTTCCAGGGACTTCCCTGGTGGCACAGTGCTTAAGAATCCGCCTGCCAATGCAGGAGAAACAGGCTCGAGCCCCTGTCCGGGAAGATGCCACGTGCTGCGGAGCAACTAAGCCCGTGTGCCACAACTACTGAGCCTGCGCTCTAGAGCCCACGAGCCACAACTATTGAAGCCTGTGCACCTAGAGCCCGTGCTCCACAACAGGAGAGGCCACCACAATAAGAAGCCCACTCACCGCAACAAAGAGTAGACCCCCCTTGCTGCAACTAGGGAAAGCCCACATGCAGCAGTGAAGACCCAACACAGCCAAAAATAAAATCAATAAATAAATAAATTTAAGAAAGAAGAATACATTTCCATGTAATTTAAATCATTCTTTGTTGAGGCCTCTGTTGTAAAGCTTGGCCTGTACTTGGGTACAAATATACTTTGTCACCAAAAGTAAGATAAATTCTAATTTAGATGCAAGTAACAGAGCTCTTGTGGGGCCCTGATTGTTCAATCAAATAATTATCCCTAGTATTTTCTAGTTCACAATAACTGTGTTCTCCAATCAATCAACAGAGTAATTCCTCTAGGACAATAGTCTAGCCCATATACTATTTTTTAAATAAAATTTTATTGGAACATAACCACATCTGTTCATTTATGTAGCAGCTATACCTTCTTTCACATTACGATAGCAGAGCTGTGTAGTTGCAACAGAGGCTGTATACCCCTCAAAGTCTAAAACATTTGCTACCTGGTCTTTTATAGAAAAAGAAGTTTGCCAACCCCTTCTCCAGGCCATGAGAGGGATAAGTAAGAGATTTGATATATTCTCCCACTTATTCTCTGTACAGTGAGAGTGGAGAAATCTTATTAAATCAGAACTCAAAGAATAATGTATAGGGGAACATGAACTAGAACTTAAACTGAGCCTATGAATTGCTCAAAACTCAATTTCTAGGTAAAGGATGCATTTACCTGTCATTGAAATCAATTATCTAAGGATAATGCCAGACAAAAAGAAAGCACACAACTTCCAAGTTCCCTGAATAATAAGTAAGCAACAATAAATTAAAACTCCCTTGTGATAGGAAAAAAATGGTTATTTCAAATCAAGAGAGTAAAATTCTAACAAGAACAATCATTGGAATAATTGTATGATATTTCTTACTTCCATTAACATTATTAATGGGACTATGGTTTGACCTGACAATGAGAATAGCTTCCCTTGTGGCATTTTGGCAGTTCTATTTCTGTTCTTTGAGAAATAAGGAGCAGACAAAGGATAAAAGTCCTTGCTTGAGCTGCTGAAACAATAACATAGTGTGAAGAATTTCTAGTTACTCAGGAGCTCAAAGGATCCCATTTTTATGGCTCCTTGAGAACTGGAAGCTTGATCGACACTCACAGAAAAGACCTTGGTTCCCTTGAAATCAGCAGTCATTTGAGGGAGTATTACTGCATTTGGAGCCCTATAGACAAATGAGTATAGCGATGGAATTTCTTTTGGAAAGGAAAAAGATATCTCATGTGAAGTAATCACAGTCAGGCAGTTAGTATGTCATGTTTGGGGTGCATTGTAGAAGTAATAGGAAACTTGCCAATCACAGGCTGAGCTGAGTTACTGCAGGAATCAGGACTTTACTGAAGTGCCCACATATCTCCTGGGATTTTGTTAAAAGAATATATTCTACTTTAGAATATTTTGGTTATTCTTCAATGAATATTTTTCAACATGCTGGGTAAAAAAGCAGAAGTGACAATATAGTTGACCCTGGTTTGAGAATAGGATTAGGGCACAAAGATTGCACTTGCCAGAATTTAATGGAAGTTTTAAAGAAATTTTAGACAACCTAAATCCAAAAGCATAAAAGGCTTTTTAATTTAACTAGGTAGACATTTTCCTACTCCTACCCAAAATGATTTGATCTGACCCGTAATGAATTATCATCACACTTAACTTTTCCTTTAGTCATTACCTTCTCAATGGCCCCTCAGCCCCAGTTTCCATTCTCTCCTTATGCTTTTCCTATTTGTCTTTCATAAAAACTGATTCTGTGCGGGTACTTTTATCTGCTTTGTGATAAATGTTACTACACACCAGACATATGAAGACATCTAGAATTATAGCAAAGGCCTCATTAGATTTTTTTAAAACTCTATAGTAAGGAAGGTAAATTTTAAAAGAGAGTACAGTAATAAATGGAGAAGGTAGTAAATAAGCTTAGAGATTCTAGAAAGGGCCAGGTTTTTGAGTCTTTGAATGCCAGGCTGAGAAGGTCTGCAGACACTTGGGAGATAGTAGGTGTATTTGGGGTAATGCTGTGTTATTATTAGATTAATTATAATTATTAGATCATTCTGACTATAGCATGAATAGTAATTTGAAGGTAGCATCACTGTAAGCACACAGAAAAATCTGGAGGCTATGGCACTGTAGATGGGAAAAAAGGAGGAGAATTGACCAGAATGATGGTTTTAAAACTTAGAAACTCATCATAAGTGTAGATCTCATGCCTGTAACTGAGAGACTTATGGTACCATTAAAAGGGAAAAGGGGTTCAAAAAACTTTTTTGTTTCAGAATGTGGGAAGAAATTTGAATTTTGACTCAAATACACTGAGTGTGTGGTGCTAATGAATATTTATTGTACCATTATTATGCCCTTATGTATGTGTAAAAAATTGACCTGATATACACAATCGCCTCAAGTTTAAAACGACAGGACAATCCAGTAGAAACATTGAATAGGCAGAAGTTCAGCTTGGAGTATCTGGCAGACTCTTGTGATAGTCATGGGTTTTTAGTTCAAATCCAATACAAATTATACAAATTTCTAAACCTACTCTTATATAAAAATTTGTTACTTACACAGAAATATCTAATTATACTTTTGGAGTTTAGTTCTCCTATAGTTATAGTAGAAAAGACCAACCATCAAAATACTCAGTGTTATATTACAGTTTACCTAATGGACTCAATTTGGAAAACAACTACAGAAATCATAAATGTTGGCTATCTGTTCTTTATACAAATTTTAGGTTTACCTTCCTATGGAGTAATTTTTAGTGTTTCATTATTAGGAAGCCCACACTCATCCCACTTCCCTGACAATGTCTTGCTGTGACCATGCAAGCAGCTACTTTCCATTGGTCCTGAAAAATCGTTGAGAATTTTGGATGACATCGAAACTCTTTTTTTTTACTGCTATAATACGAGCTCCTAAAATATAGAAGATGGGTCTTGCTTATCTTTCTTCCCATTGCAAAAATCAATGTATTTGCCGTCAATGAGTTTTTGTTGAATAAATTGATTGCTTTGTGTATAAATGATTTATTAACATAGTTATTTAACAAAATTTTTTCTGATCATTTATAGTTATTTGACTGCTTTTTTAAACGTTTTCTATATCTGGCATCTGAAAATTCTTTCTGGGTGAATGAATGTTTCAGATAACTGAAGCTAATCTCTCAAACCTCTTTGTTTTAACCACTTTTGATAAACATCTTTTCAAAATTGTATTACATGCTGTAGATAAGAGAATAAACTTTAATTAATTTAACCATTTCATGATGACTCAGGTCCATTATAATAAGCATTAATCATTGTACTTTACAGCAAAACAATGCAGACCTTAGGGACCATTGAACCAGGCAGAATGTTTGCATCTAATATCTAATGGACTCAAATTGCTGTATTTTTCTGGTTGGTCTTCTGTTCTCTACTACTTTTCTTCTGTCACCTGTCACTCTCGGTTGCTAGGGAAACCAGAAAACCACATTTGTTAAAACAGTAATCTTAATTTTAGACGTGTAATACCTGAATCAGTGCATTTGTTACATGGATTCTCCCAGGTAATTGATTTCATCGAATACTGCCAGTGGGCATATTCCGCTGTCCTAGAACTCCTGGAAATATCTGAAATGAGAAAACATTCTTTTAAAATGTTATGTTAAGATATTTAATAGAACATAGTACATAACTCACATGTAAATTATGTGTGTAGCTTGAAATAGACATTGAGAGTTTCTGTTTGATATTCTCCTTCCTCATAAACATTGATGATGCATTCCTTTCCTGGGCTGATATGGAAGACGCACGCATGTGTGTGTGTGTGTGTGTGTGTGTGTGTGTGTGTGTGTGTGAAATGTCCTTGCATTGGAGTTCAACCTGTTTATCCTGACTCTACAGTACTCTTTGTTCTCTTCAAATTTATATATGAAATATTTTCTTTGGGATAAACAGCTTGTTCATTTCCCACGGTTAGTTCTTAGATATGGTACACACCACAGTCAACAATCATCTTTCAGCTCTGTTCAACTTCATTACCATTTTCCCTGTCTGCTTTAGCCATCCTCTTTTCCCATTTACTTTGGCTTTCCTGAAATCCACAAGCCACATGACTTAGCACCTACTCTATTAAACCTCTCTGACTCCTAATTTTGAGGTCATCAGTGATCTAGATGTTGCTATATCTAATGGTCAGATCTCAGCTTTCATAATACTGGACCTATTCACAGCATGCGGCAGAGTTGATCACTCCTTTTTCTTGGAAACACCTTTCTCACTTGGCTTCCAGGACCTCATCATGTTTTGATTTTCTTCCAATTGTAAGGACTGCTGCAACTAAGTCTCCTTTGTTGGTTCCAGCTCCTCTTCCAGATCTTGAAATGTTGAGATATTTCAGCGTTCTTACGTTGGACCTCTTCTCTGTTTATACTGAATCCCTGGGTGAACTTATCTAGCCCTGTAGATTTAAATATTATTTATATGCTGATAGCAACAAATTAGTCTCTCTGCTTCTAGTCCTGAACATCAACTGCTTATTTATCATCTCTGCCTGGATGCCCAAAAGGTACCTCCAAACTTAATAGGCCTTGGAACAAACTGCTGATTTTCCCTCATAAAATGGCTCCTCTGTCTTCCTTATCTCAGGAAATAACAACTCCATTCTTCCAGTTGCTCTGGCCTAAAAGGTTGGAGAAAATGTTTATTACTTCATTTTTCTCACACTTCCATAACCAATTCTTCCACGAGCTCTACCTTACAAATATATCCGGAATCTGACGAGTTCTCTCACACTTGCCTGCCTGGTCCAGACTGCTGTACCTCTTAGATCACAGCAATAGCCTCTTAGCTGATCTCCATGCTTCTATTCATTGCCTTCCAGAGTCTAGCGTCCTCCCAGAAGCGAGAGTGATCTTTAAAAAATGAAACTCCAGATCAGGTCACATATACCTCTTTTCCCACTCTCCAGTGGTTTCTTACTGAGTTTAAGAAAACATCAAGAACCCCTGGCATGGCCCATGAGGTGCTGTGTAATCTGGCTATTTGGTTTGTCTGCAGTTTCATTTCTTACCATGCATCTATCTCCCTCGGTGAAGCAGGCACCCTGGCTTCCTTGCTCTTCATCGGACATATCAAGGACAGCCTTTGCGTTTGTTTCTCTTTCTTCTACCCAAATGTTTGTTTTCCTATATGCCCATAGCTTGCTTTCTCACTAACTTAGTCACAAAAGTTACCTTATCGGAGTGTTGTTCCCTGGCCATCCTAGTAAAAGTGCATACACATTCTTTCCTACTTATCCCCATCAAACTCTGATATATATATTACTTTGTTCGCTTTGTATACATCTCTCTGTACATCCCTCATCCAAGTAGAATGTAAGCCTTTTGAGAACAGGCACTTACTTCATCTGTTTTGTTTTCTGTTATATCTTTCAGCACCTGGAGTAGTGCTTAATACTTAACAATGGATCAATGGATGGATGAATAATGGCCTTTGGGTCTCCCAATTATTGCTAGGTTCTTCTTGAAAAATGTTTTTCTCTAATCTACCCACAGATTCTTTTGGATTTGTACTATTTACCCTTTACTGTTTTCTTTAGTCAAGCACACACACTAAATCAATTTGTTCTGTCCCGAGGATAATTCGTGCCTAACCTATAGCACAAGGTCTTTGTGACAACTGCTCTCTCTGACGCTCAGGAGCCTTTTATTGCCTTATTTTGGGCTTGTGATTTTGTTGAAGCTGACTGTGGTTATCTGAAGTCTGACTGCCAGTTAGCGCAGTTAAGGCAGGAATTACTCTGTGGATTTTATTGTTTAAAATACTAGAAGTGTTTGAGTGAGGACGTCTTCAGGAAATTATGCTCGATGTGTATTGGAATTTTATATAGCTCCTCAGCATGACTGAGCCAAATGAAAGCGATTTAACTTTTCTTCCTTTTATGTTGATAATTTGTTTACATATCACTTAGTGAAGTGGCACTGAAATATATTAGAAGTAAATGTAAGTGAATATAAATAGAGAAATGGGTTAAAATGAGTTTTATTATAGGTCCCATTTAGAATATGAGGAATAGTGGGGACAGCAGAAATTTCTGAAGCAGGAAGAATTAAAAGGAAAGTTGAATCAGACATTCATTTTTATGTTGATGAATGGTGAAAATTATGTAAACAGAACTAAATAAAATAAATGGAATCAATACATAGTATTGTAACAGCAGTGCTAATGCATCACACTTATTATAGCAGTGACTCAATATATTGAAATATCTTTACTAGTAAGGTTTTTAGAAATTGGCTTACACCCACATTAAGCGTGCCATAGACTTGAATGTAATTGTTTTCAGGTATAACATGAATGTAAAATAAATAAAGTTATAGGAGAGTTTTATTACAGCTCATGAGTATTGCTTTTTGTGGGTCACAATCTCAAAAATATTCCAAGGAAAAAAAGGTCTTATAAAATAGATGAAACAAACATAGAAAAGTCTAGTGCTTTAAACTGAATTGGTTGAGGACCCATTAAACATTAAAAAACTGGGCATTAATTAAATGCTGGCATACCAGGAAGTATTACAGATCTTTTTCTTGTATCTTGAGCCCTCTATTACAGTATTGGAGAAAAGATTCTATATAGGAAAAAACAAACCCCAAACTTCCACCCACTCAACCAACCAAATAAATAAAACAAATTGTTGACTTTTTTCTGTTTGATTTTTGTTTTAATAATGAACTAATTTATTGGCATGCTTAACCAAAGTGTCCAAGTTTCGGTAGGATGGCTGAGATTGCTTGTTAACTAGTCAAAATATCTTTTCCCATTCTTTCCTATTAACAGATTTTATTCAGGGAGGCAATATTTGTAGATTAAGACAAAAACAAAAACAAACCCTAAATATCCTGCCTCTCCTATTGCTAGGTCTGGTTGTGTGTCATAGTTATGGTCAAATAGAGAAAAATGGAAACACTGGGGTGAGGCTTCTAGGACTCAGCTAAAGTCAGCTTGTACCCTTCATTTTTACTCTTTGCCCTTTTCCTTCTTTCTGCCAGAAAAAGAGAGATGAGTGGAACTCTAGCAGCCATCCTGAGGACAAAATGATGGAAAGTTTTTAGGAGCCTGAGTTATTGGCTATTGATTCTGTTAGAGTCTTTGTTCCAGTCCTGGATTACCTATCTCCAGATTTCATTCATATCATTTAGATTGACCTCTAATTTTTGAAATTTCTGTTACCAGCAGCTGAGTACAATTCTGATATGATGCAGGTAGTCTTCAAGTCATCAAAGTAAAATTTGATGAGGTCTCTTGCTTCTGTTCTCTGTGGTTTTCCCACATTTGCCTTTCCCCATATGTCAGCTTTGTCATTAATCTGGCTTCCCTCATGAAAACAAAATGAACAGGAATTCTAGGCCTCACATCTGCACACTGTATTGCCAGAGCAAAGAAAAATTACCTTCTTTGCTGTTAAAGACAAGTCCAGTGATTCCTTCTGCTGTCTCCACTATTCCTCATATTTCCAAATGGGACCTCTAATAAAACACATTTTAACCCATTTCTCTATTTATATTCACTTACATTTATCTCTAATATATTTCAATGCCATTTCACTAAGTGATATGTAAACAAATTATCAACATAAAAGGAAGAAAAGTTAAATCGATTTCATTTGGCTCAGTCATGCTGAGGAGCTATATAAAATTCCAATACACATCGAGCATAATTTCCTGAAGACGTCCTCACTCAAACACTTCTAGTATTTTAAACAATAAAATCCACAGAGTAATTCCTGCCTTAACTGCGCTAACTGGCAGTCAGACTTCAGATAACCACAGTCAGCTTCAACAAAATCACAAGCCCAAAATAAGGCAATAAAAGGCTCCTGAGCGTCAGAGAGAGCAGTTGTCACAAAGACCTTGTGCTATAGGTTAGGCACGAATTATCCTCGGGACAGAACAAATTGATTTAGTGTGTGTGCTTGACTAAAGAAAACAGTAAAGGGTAAATAGTACAAATCCAAAAGAATCTGTGGGTAGATTAGAGAAAAACATTTTTCAAGAAGAACCTAGCAATAATTGGGAGACCCAAAGGCCAATATGACTCCTAGGTTCCTAGGCTAGAAGGGATAAGAAGAGGCAAAATAGCATTATCAAAATGCTATGGGCTTCCCTGGTGGCGCAGTGGTTAGGAGTCCGCCTGCCGATGCAGGGGACACGGGTTCGTGCCCCGGTCCGGGAAGATCCCACGTGCCGCTGAGCGGCTGGGCCCGTGAGCCGTGGCCGCTGAGCCTGTGCGTCCGGAGCCTGTGCTCCGCAACGGGAGAGGCCACAGCAGTGAGAGGCCCGCGTACCGCAAAAAAAAAAAACAAACAAACAAAAAAAAAAAAAACAAAAAAAATGCTATGACATCTAGAACTGGAGAAGAGAGCTCCCTGACAAAAGCAGCAACCTTCAGTTGAGTAATTCAACCACCACCAACCCACAGGCCTCCAGACAGAGAGAACAGAGGTGAGAAATACTTTGAGTGCTCTCTCTCCAACCATCCTTTTCTTTTTTGGCAGAGCTTCCCATTGGTTGAACCCAAAAGGCAAAGACCCAGATCTACAGAGATCAGCCTCTGGGGCCAAACCAGGAAGGAGACAATGGAGAGATGGAGAGAGTATCTCGGATGACGTCTGTCCCTCAGTAAGTGTGTGGCTTCCTCCTTATAGGTTTTTGCCCTTATCTTTTAAATCTAAATGTGATTTGGGTTGCTGTATCAGTCAGGGTTCTTACGGGAATCATATGGCACATTCAGCTGGAATTTTTGAACTGGCTTTTTAGTGAAAGTAGAGTGTGGGTATAATAGGTTTGTTAATAAAGGAAATGGACATAGTGGATAGAGGTATCTAGGGAGAGCAAGAATGGGGAGTTGTCTCCCATAGGTCTGAAGGAACAGTGTAAATGCAGTTTGTTCAAAAGCTGAAATATTTATTTTAAACTGATGCTAGAAATGATATTGTGAGTATCATTTATAAATTGAGATGTCAAAATAATTTCAGGATCAACATTTTCAACTGATTTTATTCAATATCTAAATGTTATTAATTTTGTTAATAATTTCAAGAGATTCTTTCCAAATGACTCACATAAAATATAATTTCTATTTCCTGAATGGCAGTGTCTACAAAAGAAGTAATATGTACTTTATGATTGCTAAGAGAAAAAATAGCAAACGGTCTTTCAAACATCTAAATCTTTCAGATTATATTTTAGCAGAAACTTCTAAATATCCTCTAGGCTTTACTGTTTGTCTTTTCATTTTAGAAATAGAACCTCTTGATTTTTAGTAGAGCATATCCTCCCATTTAGAGACTAGATTCTCTTCCCTTCCTTGCAACAGTGTGATCATGTGACTAAGTTCTTGCCTAGGAAATGAATGGAAGGGATTTGTGCAACTTCTCTTGTAATTTGATTGAGTGTGAACTCCCCTTTATTTTTTTCCCACTTCTTGCAGGCTGGAGTGTGGGTGTGTTACTGGTCAGCTAGGTTTGACCATGCAGACAAGGGCACTGCCTAGGAAATGGGACAGGAGCAGAATAGAGATGTGTTAGGTCCTCCTGAAAGCAGATATCAAGAGGGGAGTAGATGTGCAAGAGATTTATTGGAGGAAGCACTTTTGAAGGATAAAGGGATTCCAAAGGAAGGATAATTGGGCAGGAAAAGTGAGACTCTTGTCTGAGAGATGGCAACATGTTGTTAGAAAGTTTCAGCCAAGGTTACAAGGAGTCCTCTGGCTAAAATTTCCTGTTAGACAGACCTGTGCTCTGCAGAGAAGAGCTTTCATTGGTAGCTCAGTTGTATACAGTCGTTGTATACATCCTGGGGTCAGTGTGGCCTCCGTGGTAATGGATCCAGAGAAGTGACAGCTGGAGTCATTGGTCAAGTATGCTTCTTGCTTTGGGATATCTGAGTGGTGGTTTTATGGTCACTATAAGAAAGATTTTGGATCCCTTGAGTAACTAAGGGAGCAGGTCTCCCTATCTGAAACATTTTCCTTCTTCCTAACTGCTTGATTAGAGGAAATCAATTTCTATCTTTTTAAAGCTAATATATTTGGGGTACTTTGTTACAGAAACTTCCTTTTTGTCCATAATAAGACATGTATGTACTATATATAATTTGTGAAACAAAACAGTTTATTGTCCTCATATTTTTTTAATTGTGTAAATTAGCTTTTTTAACTAGAAAATATGCTTTTGTCCAGTTTTGAGAAGAGTTTAGGTAATGTCTATCATTATCACATTAACATATTCATCTTAAGTGCTTTATTGATCCCTTATAACAGTTACTTTTATAGTAGAAATATGCTTGTTGTATACCAGCATCTAAGCCCCTCTTCACCAGCAGATAACACAGAAATCTTCTTTTGGGTTACAGAAAAAATTAACTGGAGCTAGTGCTGTCCAGTAGTAATACAATGCAAGCCATTTTAAATGTTTAGGTAGTCACATTTGAAAAAGTAAAAATAAACAGATGAGATCATTTTAATATGTTTTATTTAGCCCAGTAAATCCAAAAGATTGTCATTTCAAAATGTAACGAATATAAAAATATTAATGAAATATTTTACATTGTTTTGTTGGTACTAAATCCTTGAAATCTGGTATGTATTCTGCATTAACAGCATACCTCAATTGGATGCTTAATTTTCATCTAAAATCCTTGATCTGTGTTGAGATTTATAAAGTTTATAGTTAAAAAGTAGATTCACATACTGAAGTTGTTCCAAATGTACTTAAAATGTAATGAATTTAGTGTTTTAAAATTAAAATAAAAATTAATTAAAATGAAAAACATCAGTCCTCAGTCACACTTGCACAAGTGGCTGGTGGCTTCCATATTGGATAGCAAAGATGAATTAAGTCAATTAGAGTAATCCCATCCACTTTGCCTCAGGGGTTGTTTTTAGGCAGAAATCCCCATTAATCGATTAGAAAATCAAGTGTGTGGCATTCCCCTTGCCATGAGACTATTTTTTGGTTGTTCCTCAAAGTTAAACTCAAGATGTGTGTTCTATAGGTGGTCACATGATACTGTCCCTGCTATAACTACTCATTTCTGCCTGCCATTAAACACAGAAGTAGCCACAGATGATAATTAAATAAATGAGGATAGCTGTGTTCCAATAAAATTTTATTTATGGACATTAAGAAAATTTGAATTTCGTATAATTTTCATGTGCCACAAAGTGTTACTCTTCTTTTGACTTCTTCCAACCATTTAAAGGTGTAAAAATGACTTTTAGCCTGCAGGCCATACAAAAACATGTAATGAGCCAGTGTTTTCCTGCAGGCCTGATTTACAGACCCCTGCTCTATTGCCTTAGAAATAAAAAAGGAAGTAAATCTCTTGCAATCATGAGAGGACATAGTGTGGAGATTAACTGACATTCTGAAATGGGCCCAGCAAGCTGAGGGACTTATAGACAAATGGACTTAACAGTCTATTTGACTGTCTGAAGACCACTTTCCTTCCCCTCTTCTCGGTTACATTAGTCAAAAAACAGCCTTCCTTGTTTAAGCCAGTTTAATTTGGATTTTCTGTTACTTGTAATATATATAGTCCTACCTTACACAAAACAATGTCCTGTTTTACTCCCTTGTGAAGTTCTGAAACAGGTGCTTATTTTACATTAATATTACTTGATATACTCAATGATAGGATAGCATATACATAATACGTGTGTTGTGTGCTATGGCAGATAGTATATGAGATGTCATTTACTCTATCGAGAGTGAAGACTAGTGAAATAATGATGAGTTTAGCCATGGAGTGAATCTTCTTAAAACTAATCTTTAAGTTTTAAAAACATATGTCCAAAGTTAGACTATTATTTATTTAAAAGTAATAAATTCAGATGCGACTTCCCCAGTGGCTCAGTGGGTAAGAATCCGCCTGCCAATGCAGGGGACAGGGCTTCGAGCCCTGGTCTGGGAAGATCCCACATGCTGCAGAGCAAGTAAGCCCATGCGCCACAACTACTGAGCCTACGCTCTAGAGCCCGTGCGCCACAACTACTGAAGCCCGCGCACCTAGAGCCTGTGCTCCGTAACAAGAGAAGCCACCGCAATAAGAAGCCCGTGCACCACAATGAAGATTAGTCCCCGCTTGCCACAACTAGAGAAAGCCTGCATGCAGCAAAGAAGACGCAACGCAGCCAAAAATTAATTAATTTTTAAAAATTCAGATGGACAGAGACTCAAGAGGATTTAAGTGAATTGCTTGGATGACATTGCCTTCAGTGGCTGATTTGGGTTTTGAAACATCATCTGCTTGGCTCTGAAGCCTGGACTCTTTTTAATGTGCTATGCCATCACATAAATGAATAAGTTCTGAGATAGCTCTAAGCCTTTTATTTTTAATTTACTAATTTATTACAGTAATACAAAAAAATGAATAGCTGGATTCAAATTCAAGATAGAGAAGAATAAATTCTACTTCAAACCAAACTGATGAATTTTAAAGAATTGTGCATAGAGCTATTGTTCAGAAGGTCAGAGGAAATTGAAAAATTGTCAAGATACATGTTAAAAATTTATTAGAATAATGATGACTTTCTCCCTTACCAATGCTTATCAAAATTAAAACAGTATATTAATTTCCAGAGTTTTATATCAAATTAAATATAGGTTGAATGAGTCAAGTGATCTAATCAACATTTGCTTGAATTTCACTCTATAAATTCTTGTTAAAAGCTATCAGCATCTTTTTCTCCTTTAAGACTTATTTAGTAGGACAATTTTGCTGCCTTTTTTTCATTTAAAATAAAATGACTTCTACTCTCACAATATATTTCACATAGTATTAAATATTTTTATGTTTTTATTTGAACACTAGCCATAGAATGAATATTCTAAGTCACATAAACTGTAATAGCAATGCTAATATATCTTTTTATTTGCTCATTTGAAATAAAATTAATATGGGTATATAATAAAATCTTGAATACACTGAATATTTGAATTTTTACAGAGAGCAGCCCTGACTGACACTAAGATCATATTTCCTTGGTAGCAGAACTAATCATTTACTTAAGTTCTTATAAACATATTGTCTCTCAATACACACTCATTGATTCTTTAACCATAATCCTAGGAAGAGCAACTGCAAATCTGTTTGATTGCTAAGCTCAAGGAATATTTTACATTATGTCAAAATGATTAATCAGTTAAGGTAAATGTTCACTGTGACTAGCAAAGTCTACTCAACAATACAACCATTTCATTTATGCAGACAATTTCAATTTAAAAAACTATTTCATATTTTATAGCCAATTAACATATTGAATTTCCCAATTTTTAACGAGCTTCAAATTGCACAGTTCAAGTTATATCCCAACACTGATATTTGTACTACACAAGTCTATAACGTTTTGTAGGAGACTGTGGTCCGGAATTCTAGATATGAATCCAAGCCAGTCAGTTGCTACTTTATGCTATTCAACAACGTAAGGGCATGCTCTATGTGGCCTTCTATTTACAAATTTTATTTCTCTGCCAAAATGAAGGGAGCAAAATAATCCCATGGATAACTGAGACCATTAAACCATTAAACTAAAATTTGTATCTTGAAGGGAGTCACCCTCATTTATCGTTCATTTGCTTCACGGTTCAATGAATGATCTAAATAGTACTGTAAAATTAAATTTTTATTTAGTGCTGATGAAATATTTATTTATTAAAAATGTAGTCATCTGCCATCAAATTTTTTACTTCAGTCTGTATATTTGGAATCTGCTGATAGTTACTGGAAGCTGTTTGGGGATTGGAACACTCAGCACTATTGTATTGTGATCAATAATTAAATTTAGTGCTGACATGCATCTAGTTTATGCAGCAGACTCTGACAATCCCATCTTGCAAAATTAATCCTTTCCAATTTATTTAATAGAGGCCGTGAACAATAAAATAATTCAGATGAGTACCAATGTAGGATTATTTCTGGTCAATATTACTTTATTATAAATTGGGTCCACATACTCATTAGTAAATTAACTGTCAAATCTGAAAACAGCCTTTTTTTGTTTAAAGGTAATTATTGGTACTGAAGACAAGAAGGCACTTAACCTTGCTGTACAGTTGTCCTTACCACAGTGTTTTTTATTCCAGACTATAACTAACCCATCAAAGCTGCAGAGGGAAAATAATTAGTGATATTAAATGGATGAAATGTTAACTATTACAAAGCCATAACTGTTTAGATACAGAGAGCATAACTAGATAATAATAGGCTTTTATAATTACTTGAATTCTGGCTTTATTTTTGAGGTATTTTAGTTTTTGCCACCTGAAAAATCTACTGGAAAGAAAAGAAACACTGATGTAGAAAGAATTCTATTTAAGAAATATAGGTTAAAAGTGGCTGATTTTTTCATTGAAATCATAAAAAATGCTTCTAGTTTTTTGTGAGATTTGACAATTTGTAAGTTCTTTTAAAAAGCTATCTTTAGAAAAATAGTCTCTCTCTCTCATGTGATGTTTTTTCACAGTTTTCTAATTTTTTCACCATGTTAATTAACCAGTTCAGTCACTGCTTGAATCCACTAAATTATTTTAAAGAATTACCCTACACAAATGCATTAAGTGACTTAGTTTTCTACTTTGCTTTCTTATTTGTACAGAAATTTAGAAGAGTCTTGAATAGACATTATCCTATTATATCAATGCAGGGAAGTGTAATTAATGCAACTGTATTTTAAATGTTAGTCTTCGAAACAGACCTAAAAATGCAAAGTATATTGCACCTACATTATGACTGAATGAATGGATATCATTTTGTATTACACATGTTTCTATATTATTAGATAAGTAAGAGGGATTATTTTTCAATGTTTGTACCACATACAAATTTGATGGAGAAGTGCTGAGTCTTATTGTATTGATCGCTGCTACACCTATCAAAGAACTGAAAGAGAGTGAAGAGAAAGTGGCATATATTCATTCTATTGATGTTGTATGTTATCAGTAATCTCCACCTCAAGAAGTTCCCAAATTGCATTTGTTAACTGTCTCATCTATTTACTAAATTGTTCAGAATTCACAAAGAACACCAATATGCTATTTGTATCTTGGAAATATACTATACCTACATTTTAATCACTGAGTTTGTATTCAGACCAGAGAGACCATGAACTAAATGTTAAATAATGAAAACTCAGCTTGTTAAATAATACACTATTGACTGAAATAAAATGGCTCTAGTTTATTCAGCTTACCCATTCATTCTCAGAAATAAGGTGAAAAAGTAGATAACCCAAAAAGAAATGTCTTATAGGTACCAAAATTATTTTCATGACTAAAGGAAGCTTTGACATTCTTTTATTATTTTACTTCTAAATGTAGTGGCTACATAGTTGAGGTCTTTGAGAAATATTATTATTTTATCATGTGGCCTGTGCAGAGCATTGCTATGTGATCAAGGGCTTGGAAACATTTTGTTTAATTTATTCTTGTATAAATTTTAGTTCCCTCCTTTTTCTAAGCTTGGAGTCCCTTGTCCCTATTAAGGAATGGTGGCTGAAAACCTAGAGGTGAACCAGTTGCCCACCACACTTCAAGAAGACTGACTCTGTACTATTACATGTTCTTTATCTTCTCTTTGGTTCTGTGTGTTGACTATGCACTAGCTTACACCAAACCTCCCGGTGCCGACTCATTTCTACCATGATTTCTAACACTGTCTCAGCTCATTCTTTTGTGAGAATAAGAAAAAAGTAATCTGTTATTAAGGCTTAAAATAATTTTTACTATTTATTTGTGATACTTGCTCAATCACCATCAGTATCATTAGCATTGTAATATTTATTAAATAACTCTCTGCTAATGATAATCTTATATAGTTCTCAAAATCAATGAAACACAGATTCTAACCTCTTCGAATTTACGACTTTAAAGATCAATGTGCATAAGTAAAGACTTATACCATTGCAATTTGTGAGAGTAAGTGTAAGAGGAAAACCTCTAATATAGACTTTGTGCTGTCTTCATGGATTAGTGTTAATGGGCTGCATATTGTGAAATATGAAAGGGGGAGATACAAATGGCCTCCTTTTCCATTTAGCCAGGGAAGGTTTCATTGGACTTGGTTGTGGACAGTCATGTATAAAGCAGTGGCTCTGTCCAGCCTGGAGCTACAGATCCCTCTGGTAATATTGGAGAAGAGGAAGGTGTTTGCCTGCTAAGTAGTGTTGACCCTCTTTTTTCATTGGCCAGGTTTCCACTTGTACCATTCAGGGGTGATGAGAATCAGTTTATGTGTGAGAAAATCTGGAGGTCAAGCATTTTTAGGGGTAGGTCTATTAATATCATAAAACCAAAGCCAGGGCTTCCCTGGTGGCGCAGTGGTTGAGAGTCCGCCTGCCAATGCAGGGGACACGGGTTCTTGCCCCGGTCCGGGAAGATCCCACATGCTGTGGAGCAGCTGGGCCCGTGAGCCATGGCCGCTGAGCCTGCGCGTCTGGAGCCTGTGCTCCACAACGGGAGAGGCCACAACGGTGAGAGGCCCATGTACCGCAAAAAAACCCCAAAAAACCAAAGCTACATTCAGGCAAAGTATAATGAAGTTTTGTGAAGTTCAGTTATTGTTTATAAAGCCATGCGACTAGACTTTGGATGCTTAGTTAGAAGTATCAAATGGCACTTTTGCCATTTGATCATGGCAAATCATGATCATGAGACAGATCATGTCATTCTCTCTGCAGCTCTCCAATGACTTTCCATTTCGTGCAGCCTAAAAGACAAAGTCCATACAAGAAGCAATGTTTCCCATTCTCATGCCCACCATTTTTGTCTCCACTGCTACCTCCTAAATGCACCTCCCCTCACTCACTCTGCTCCAGTTGCATTCACCCCAACTCACTCTCCCAACATCACACCAGGCTTGCTCTTTTTAAAAAATTTATATTGGATTATAGTTGATTTACAATTTTGTGTTAGTTTCAGGTGTACAGGAAAGTGAATCAGTTATACATATATCCCTCTTTTTTAGTTTATTTCCTCATATAGGTCATTACAGAGTACTGAGTAGCGTTCCCTTTACTATACAGTAGGTCCTTATTAGTTATCTATTTTATATATAGTAATGTGTATATTTCAATCCCAGTCTCCCAATTTATCCCTGTCCCCCTTCCCCCTGGTAACTGTAAATTTGTTTTCTACATCTATGACTCTACTTCTGTTTTGTAAGTTCATTTGTACCAGTTTTTTAGATTGCACATAAAAGTGATATCATACGACATTTGTCTTTCTCTGTCTCACTTACTTTACAGTATCTCTAGATCCATCCATGTTGCTGCAAATGGCATTATTTCGTTCTTTTTTTATGGCTGAGTAATATTCCATTGTATGTGTGTACCACATCTTCTTTATCCATTCCTCTGTCAATGGACATTTAGGTTGCTTCATGTCCTGCCTATTGTAAAGAGTGCTGCAATGACCATTGGGGTGCATGTATCTTTTCGAATTATGGTTTTCTCTGGGTATATGCCCAAGAGTGGAATTGCTATATCATGTAAATTGGTATAGCCACTATGGAGGACAGTATGGAGGTTCCTTAAAAAACTAACAATAGGGCTACCATATGATTCAGCAGTCCCAATCCTGAGCATATATCCAGAGAAAACCATAATTCAAAAAGATACATGCACCAAGCTTGCTCTTATCCTAGGGCCCTGTGCAGAGTGGTTGCTTCCTTCACCTTCCACAAATCTTTACCTTGATCAACTTTTTCACTATATTTTTCCCCATAACACCTTTTATATAAAATGTAAGCTATATATATTTTATATACAATGTAATAGATGTAATTATACATTTATATTAAATATAAGCCCCATGAGATTTGGGATCTCTGCAGTGGTAGACTGGTAAATGTCTAACAATCAGCTCTCTGGGGAGAAAACCCCTGATTTGTAACATAGCCCATTTACTGTGGTGTAAATATTCCTATCCTGTTTATTTCAAGCTACCAAGGTTTAATGAGCAACTTGAAAAATTGCTCAAGATGTAAAAATAAGCTTTCAGAAATTAGTACAAACTGGCTTCAGCATACTGCTGGATTTTTGTCTCTTCTGCTCTTGGATGTATTCCTAGTACATAGAACAGTGCATACCAGTTATTAGATATTTGACATGTAGTGAATAACTGAGCAACTAGGAGGTGATCTAAAGGCAATTAGTAGAAAAAATAAGCCTTGCCATGATAGCTCTTTGCTTAAAATCCTTAGAATATAATATTCTTAGCATATATAGAGAGCCCATCAAGATTTAGGTGCTGCCTACTTCTGCAGCCTTTTCTCTTACCACCAGTTCCTGAATTACATTTTATGATATTGCTAAAGAAAAATCTATGATCATTTCCTGTCTGTCTCACATGACTTCATTCCTCTGCAACTTTGCATGTGCTTCTCCAAAAGCCTGAAATATCTCCCCCATATCATCTGCCTAGTAGACAGCTAAAATTATTGCAAACGTACATACGTGACCATCGCACTCTCAGTAAAGCTTTCCCAGAATACTCTTCCTACTCCTTTCAAGACATAGACAGAGTCAAACACTTCCTCATCACTATTATATCTGTTCTTTACACATACTCCTTCCCTTAGTTCCCACTCATTTCCTTCCTCATCACTGCAGATATTTTTCTTTTTTGTATTAGACCCAGTTTTAATTTTCATTTTTGCACCTTAATGTTTAAATTGCAAAAGTAATACATACACGTTTTTTGAAAGTGCAAAAAAGAAAGACACATATAAATTAAAAAACAGAAGTTTCCTTTAACTCATATATACATTAGCATCTTTGATTAATGACTGTAAAACTATTTAGTGTCTGGATTATATCTCCAATACTCATGAAATCATATTCCACTGTAATTCTAAAGATATGTTTATATCTCTATCACTAGATTGCGAGCATTTTGAGAATATGTTGCAATCTTCCTCGTTTCCCCAGCCCCTAACATGACACTTGGCACATGGCAAGTCAAAATAAATGCTTGGTAATGAGACCAAAACAGCCATGCTTGTTAAGACCACAACTACAGAGAAGATTCTGACTGCTGATGTGTGGAGGTTATTCTGGAACTATTGTAGAATGACTTTCAGTAGCCAGTCTTCTTTTTTTCCAGACCATAAAAGATTCAGCTATAATAATACTGACTTTTAACTGTCACTAGGCTCTCATTAGAGGAGATCTTGTCCACAGTTTTTAGGTGTTGTTGATGAAGTGAGTTCAGAACCAGGATATGAAGTCTATAATGCAATGAAGGTATGTGATTCTTACACTTGCTAAAATGTTTATGGAGGGTTGCTGCATAAAGGTACCTCATTATACCAAAACTGTGTATCATAATTACTGGCTGCATAATGCATAAATGAAATATGCATAATTTGAAGATTTAATTCACAGAGTTTAATGTCTGTGAAGAAGAAAGAGAAGCTAGACTTGGAGCAGAATAGCTGGACTTGAATCACAGCTATAATCCTTAGTAATCGTATGAACCTGGGTCAGTCCTTTGAGCTACAAATTCTTAGCTCTGGAAAGGCAATAATAACATCTGTCTCGAAGTGTTAAACAAGGATTATTCCTTTAGTTTTTGTTGTTTTTGTTTTACAACAACACTTTCTGCGTGCCAGACACTTATATATAGCACTTTCTGCACGCCAGACACTTTTATATAGCACTTTCTGCATGCCAGACACTTATATATAGCACTTCCTGCATGCTAGAAATTATCCAGCACTTTCTGCATGCCAGACACCTATATATAGCACTTTCTGCATGCTAGAAATTATATAGCACTTTCTGCATGCCAGACACTTACATGTAGCACTTTCTGCATGCCAGAAATCATATAGCACTCTCTGCATGCCACTTATATATAGCACTTTCTGCATGCTAGACATTTATATGTAGCACTTCCTGCATGACAGACACTTACATATATCACTTTCTACATGCTAGAAATTATATAGCACTTTCTGCATGCCAGACACCTATATATAGCACTTTCTGCATGCTAGAAATTATATAGCACTTTCTGCCTGCCACTTATATATAGCACTTTCTGCATGCCAGACACTGTCCTAAGCATTTTATAAATATTAACTCATTTAGTCTTCTTGACAACATTTTGAGGTCTGTACAGTTGCCATCACAGTCACTTTACAGATGAGGAAACCAAAGCATGTTAAATCTTGCCCTTAGCCACACAGAGAATAAATCATGGACCAGCTTTCCAACCCAGGCTACCTGTTTTCTGAACCACCCTGTGACCATGTTTTGGGAAGTATTTTTTAAAATATAAAGAGTTTTGTAAATAAAAGGCATAAATATTACAAATTAATTTTTCAGTGTCAGTGTTTAGTTTCCTTAAGTTTTTTTCTTTCCCCTGCTAATAAGCTGTAGGGCCAAACCTGAAAATAACCCTAGCTACTGTGATTTAATATCTTGTGACAATATTGTTGTTATTACAAATAATAAAATGTTATGTGAAAAGCAGAATTTATCTTTGCCCAGAAGTAAAGGGCAGAGCGTAAGTAGGGGTCAGTGTGGAGAAAAGTCCAAGCTGATTCATAAACCTTTAATAATATTATGTTCTCAAGCTCTTAGACCCAGCTTGGCTCTGGGAATTATATGATAGTTACTAGAGCTGCTCATTTCCAAATTCCATTTGTATGTAAACTAAAATGGAGCAGACAGGCTGCAAATTTGGCCTGTGTCACACTTATTGTCTCTGCTTCCCTGAGCATCTTATATTTGGGAATTTAAAGGTCTTGGGCAGTTAGTGAAGAATTTTGCTGATATTTAAATCTAGAAATAGTCTTATTTAATGATTTAATATGATCTGATGTGAGGACTTTATTCAATAGATAGCAATCGGGTAAGCCAATAGATATAAATTTCAGGAAATTCTTATAAGAATGTCCAAGTGCATAGTAAGATGATAAAACTATTTTTTCAATATGTACAAATGCAAGGTAAAACTTTTAGAGTAAGCTAATCCAAAGTAGATTTGTAGGATTCTTGGACTTATAATGATAATCAAGAGTTATGATTCTGTTAAAAATCAAATTGAGTACATTACTGTGATTTTAATGTCCAATAGGATGTTGACTATTAACATAGAAGCACACTGGAAATTTAAAAAATTAAATTCAATTGTACAAGATTCTGATACTTATCATCTGAGGTACTCCTTGCAATTGTTGTTATTACACCTCAAGAAAGACATAATAGAATCCTAAGAGGCACAAGGAAGAGTAGCAGAAATCATCAGTGGAAGTGAGCCACTGAGCTATGGGTTAGGAAACCACCTAAAGCAGATTAGTGCGTATTAAACATTGAAAAGATAAAGGTTACAAAGTGATTGAAAGCTACAAACTCACTTAAGGAAGAGGGAGAGGAAGGAGAGTACACTTTGAAGCTTAAGATAAATTTAGAAAAGGTAAAAACAGTATAACCACATAGGTTGGGAGACAGTTTTAGGAATTTATTGTTCTGATACTGAAAACTTAAATAAATTCAAAATAGATTTAGAATAATCCTTAAAACTGAACCCTAAATTGGATTGCCATGAGAAATGAAGGCATGGAGAAGAGGTATTTTGAAAAAAAAAAATGGTACAAGATACTTGCACATGATGTCTCTCAATTTCTCTGTAAGATAAACAACCATGGGTCTAATTTAATGAGAACAGGCTGGAGTTCTTTCATTATATCAAGTTGTTAAAATATTTTCATTCCTCTCTTTTGGTTACATATGGTATTTATTGATTGGACCCCAGGACTATTCTGTATCACAATTAGTTTGAACTAGATTTTTATGCTTAGGATAGATTTAGGCCATTAAAAAAATTGACAGTTGGTACTATGAGGTAGTCGAAATGTTCTTCAGTTCTGAGGTGAGGTAAATTTGATGGTCAGAAGTTAAGATAGAAAGCATTTGATTGAGAAGAATAATTTATTAGGGAGAGGAAGTGAAATAGCTTTGGAGTCATAAAGACATTTTCATTTGTCATGTGCTTTTTAGGTGTTTGAGCTTGGGCAAGTTAATTAACATTCTTGAGCCTCTATTTTCTGATCCATGAAACAAGGATTAGGACTAAATGAAAGAATCTATATAAAACACTTACCCCAGTGTCTGGTGCAGAGTAAACACTCAATAATTATTGGCTAATAATCATATTAATGACACTAAACATAAAATAACACCATTCTGAGTACATGAGTATATTCAGAGATGGGATCTTAGACATTGTCTAAATTAAGCATATTGCTTAATAGTTGAGAAAAATGGAGTCCATAGAAATTGAGAACTTTTTCCTCTTTCATTAGACATTATAATTCAATCAGTGCTGGTGGCAAAGTAGGCCATCTGAAGAAGAATTAGGTTTCCTAAAGTGTTCTCTGAATACAACCTACAGATGCATTTCAGGGATAGATATACATTTTAGAAATAAAGCAGATTTGATGTGCTTCTATTAATTGTGATTTCTTGACCATGTATCATGTTCCAGGTGGTTTTTTGCACATGATTTCTTTTAATCTTCACAATGACCTATGGAGATAGGAACAGTTATTTTTTCCCCCATTTTATAGATGAGGGAACTGAAGTACAGAAAGCTGTAGTGATTTGCTCAGGTCTTACAACTAGTAAGTGGTAGAACAAGATTTTGTATGTCAGTCTGATTGACTCAATAGATCATGCTCTTACCCCATGTTCTACACTATTAGAGAAGGAAAAAGACAATCAATCTTGGAATAATGTCATCTTATCATGGTTATCCATACGCCAACACTTAGAGGCAGGTCAAAACAGGTGATATAGACATTTTCTTCGAGACAGGATGCTTGGTTTCCACTTTATTACAGTGCAATGAAAGTATCTTTGTAGAGCCCAGTACATTATTGTCATCTGCCCCTTTCCCTTCTCTACAAAATATGGGTAAATATACTTCAGCAAGATGTTTAGAAACTTAACATTATTGATTAGAAATCTTTAGATTAATAACCCAATTTTGCTCACAATAAACACATCTGAACCTGTTTCACTGAACTCCCATGATTATTAAAAGAAGGGATCTTGTTCATAATAATCTCAATTTCTTTTCTTTTTTAACGTCTTTATGGGAGTATAATTGCTTTACAATGGTGTGTTAGTTTCTGCTGTATAAAAAAAGTGAATCAGCTATATGTATACATATATCCCCATATCTCCTCCCTCTTGCGTCTCCCTCCCACCCTCCCTATCCCACCCCTCTAGGTGGTCACAAAGCACCGAGCTGATCTCCCCGAGCGATGCAGCTGCTTCCCACTAGCTATTTTACACTTAGTAGTGTATATATGTCAATGCTACTCTCTCACTTCGTCCCAGCTTATACTTGCCCCTCCCCGTGTCCTCAAGTCCATTCTCTACGTCTGCGTCTTTATTCCTAACCTGCCCCTAGGTTTCTCAGAACCTTTTCTTTTTTTCTTTTTAGATTCCATATATATGTGTTAGCATATGGCATTTGTTATTCTCTTTCTAACTTACTTCACTCTGTATGACAGACTCTAGGTCCATCCACCTCACTACAAATAACTCAATTTCGTTTCCTTTTATGGCTGAGTAGTATTCCATTGTATATATGTAACACCGCTTCTTTATCCATTCATCTGTCGATGGACACTTAGGTTGCTTCCATGTCCTGGCTATTGTAAATAGAGCTGCAATGAACATTGTGTTATATGACTCTTTGAATTATGGTTTTCTCAGGATATATGCCCAGTAGTGGGATTGCTGGGTCCTATGGCAGTTCTATTTTTAGTTTTATAAGGAACCTCTATACTGTTCTTCATAGTGGCTGTATCAATTTACATTTTACTTTTCTCTACACCCTCTCCATCATTTATAGTTTGTAGATTTTTTGATGATGGCTATTCTGACTGGTGTGAGGTGATACCTCATTGTAGTTTTGATTTGCATTTCTCTAATAATTAGTGACGTTGAGCATTCTTTTATGTGTTTGTTGGCAATCTGTATATCTTCTTTGGGGAAATATCTACTTAAGTCTTCTGCCCATTTTTGGATTGGGTTGTTTGTTTTTTTTGATATTGAGCTGATGAGCTGCTTGTAAATTTTGGAGATGAATCCTTTGTCTGTTGCTTCATTTGCAAATATTTCTCCCATTCTGAGGGCTGTCTTTTTGTCTTGTTTGTTTTCCTTTGCTATGCAAAACATTTTAAGTTTCATTAGGTCCCACTGGTTTATTTTTGTTTTTTATTTCCACATATGTGTGTGGGTTTATCTCTGGGCTTTCTATCCTGTTCCATTGATCTATATTTATGTTTTTGTGCCAGTACCATACTATCTTGATTACAGTAGCTTTGTATAATAGTGTGAAGACCGGGAGCCTGATTCCTCCACCTCTGTTTTTCTTTCTCAAGATCTCTTTGGCTATTCGGGGTCTTTTGTGTTTCCATACAAATTGTGAAATTTTTTGTTCTAGTTCTGTGAAAAATGCCAGTGGTAGTTTGATAGGGATTGCACTGAATATGTAGATTGCTTTGGGTAGTATAGGCATTTTCACAATGTTGATTCTTCCAATCCAAGAACATGGTATACCTCTCCATTTGTTTGTATCATATTCAGTTTCTTTCATCAGTGTCTTATAGTTTTCTGTATAGAGGTCTTTTGTCTCCTTAGCTAGGTTTATTCCTAGGTTTTTATTCTTTTCATTGTGGTGGTAAATGGGAGTGTTTCCTTAATTTCTCTTTCGTATTTTTCATCATTAGTATATAGGAATGCCAGAGATTTCTGTGCATTAATTTTGTATCCTGCTACTTTACCAAATTCACTGATTAGCTCTAGTAGTTTTCTGATGGCATCTTGAGGATTATCTGTGTATAGTATCGTGTCATCTGCAAACAGTGACAGCTTTACTTGTTCTTTTCCGATTTGGATTCCTTTTATTTCTTTTTCTTCTCTGATTGTTGTGGCTGAAACTTCCAAAACAATGTTGAGTAATCATGGTGAGAGTGGGCAACCGTGTCTTGCTCCTGATCGTAGTGGAAATGGTTTCAGTTTTTCACCATTGAGGACGATGTTGGCTGTGGGTTTGTCATATATGGCCTTTATTATGTTGAGGTAAGTTCCCTCTATGCCTGCTTTCTGCAGGGTTTTTATCATAAATGGGTGTTGAATTTTGTCAAAAGTTTTTCTGCATCTATTGAGATGATCATATGGTTTTTATTCTTCAGTTTGTTAATATGGTGTATCACATTGATTGATTTGCATATACTGAAGAATCCTTGCATTCCTGGGGTAAATCCCACTTGATCATGGTATATGATCCTTTTAATGTGCTGTTGGATTCTGTTTGCTAGTATTTTGTTGAGGATTTTTGCCTCTATGTTCATCAGTGATATTGGCATGTAGTTTTCTTTCTTTGTAACATCTTTGTCTGGTTTTGGTATCAGGGTGGTGGTGGCTTCGTAGAATGAGTTTGGGAGTGTTCCTCCCTGTGCTATATTTTGGAAGAGTTTGAGAAGTATAGGTGTTAGCTCTTCTCTAAATGTTTGATAGAATTTGCCCGTGAAACCATCTGGTCCTAGGATTTTGTTTGTTGGAAGATTTTTCTTTGCTCTTCTAAGAATTTGTCCATTTCTTTCGGGTTGTCCATTTTATTGGCATATACTTGCTTGTAGTAATCTCTCACGATCCTTTCTAATTCTGCAGTGTCAGTTGTTACTTCTCCTTTTTCATTTCTAATTCTATTGATTTGAATCTCCCTTTTTTCTTGATGAGTCTGATTAATGGTTTATCAATTTTCTTTGGTTTATCAATTTTGTTTACCTTCTCAAAGAACCAGCTTTTAGTTTTATTGATCTTTGCTATTGTTTCCTTCATTTCTTTTTTCATTTATTTCTAATCTGATCTTTATATTTCTTTCCTTCTGCTAACTTTGGGGGTTTGTTGTTCTTCTTTCTCTAATTGCTTTAGGTGTAAGGTTAGGTTGTTTATCTGAGATGTTTCTTGTTTCTTGAGGTAGGATTGTATTGCTATAAACTTCCCTCTTAGAACTGCTTTTGCTGCATCCCATAGGTTTTGGGTTGTCGTGCTTTCATTGTCATTTGTTTCTAGGTCTTTTTTGATTTCCTCATTGATTTCTTCAGTGATCTCTTGGTTATTAAGTAGTGCATTGTTTAGCCTCCATGTGTTTGTATTATTTACAGATTTTTCGTGTAATTGATATCTCGTCTCATAGCGTTGTGGTCATAAAAGATACTTGATATGATTTCAATTTTCTTAAATTTACCAAGGCTTAATTTGTGACCCAAGATACGATCTGTCCAGGAGGATATTCCATGAGCACTTGAGAAGAAAGTGTATTCTGTTGTTTTTGGATGGAATGTCCTATAATATCAATTAAATCCATCTTGTTTAATGTCTCATTTAAAGCTTGTGTTTCCTTCTTTATTTTCATTTTGGAAGATCTGTCCATTGGTGAAAGTGGTGTGCTAAAGTCCTGTACTATGACTGTGTTACTGTCGATTTCCCCTTTTATGGCTGCTAGCATTTGCCTTATGTATTGTGGTGGTCCTATGTTGGGTGCATAAATATTTACATTGTTATATCTTCTTCTTGGATTGATCCCTTGATCATTATGTAGTGTTCGTCTGTCTTTTGTAATAGTCTTTAAAGTCTATTTTGTCTGATATGAGAATTGCTACTCCAGCTTTCTTCTGATTTCCATTTGCATGGAATATCTTTTTCCATCCCCTCATTTTCATTCTGTATGTGCCCCTAGATCTGAAGTGGGTCTCTTGTGGACAGCATATATATGGGTCTTGTATATTGTATCCATTCAGCCAGTCTATGTCTTTTGGTTGGAGCATTTAATCCATTTACATTTAAGGTAATTATCGATATGTATGTTCCCATTACCATTTTCTTAATGGTTTTGGGTTTGCTATTGTAGGTCTTTTCCTTCTCTTGTGTTTCTTGCCTAGAGAAATTCCTTTAGCATTTGTTGGAAAGCTGGTTTGGTAGTGTTGAATTCTTTTAGCTTTTGCTTGTCTGTAAATGTTTTCATTTCTCTGTTGAATCTGAATGAGATCCTTGCTGGGTAGAGTAATCTTGGTTGTAGATTTTTCCCTTTCATCACTTTAAATATGTCCTGCCACTCCCTTCTGGCTTGCAGAGTTTCTGCTGAAAGATCAGCTGTTAACCTTATGGGGATTCCCTTGTATGTTATGTGTTGTTTTTCTGTTGCTGCTTTTAATATTTTTTCTTTGTATTTAATTTTTGATAGTTTGATTAATATCTGTCTTGGTATGTTTCTCCTTGGATTTATCCTGTATGGGACTCTGCGCTTCCTGGACTTAATTAACTATTTCCTTTCGCATATTAGGGAAGTTTTCAACTATAATCTCTTCAAATATTTTCTCAGTTCCTTTCTTTTTTCTCTTCTTCTGGGACCTCTATAATAATTTGATTGTTGGTGTGTTTAATGTTGTCCCAGAGGTCTCTGAGACTGTCCTCAATTCTTTTCATTCTTTATTCTGCTCTGTGGTAGTTATTTCCACTATTTTATCTTCCAGGTCACTTATCCGTTCTGCCTCAGTTATTACGCTATTGATTCCTTCTAGAGAATTTTTAATTTCTTTTGTTGCGTTGTTCTTCATTTTTTGTTTGCTCTTTAGTTCTTCTAGGTCCTTGTTAAATGTTTCTTACATTTTCTCTATTCTATTTCCAAGATTTTGGATCCTCTTTACTATCATTACTCTGAATTCTTTTTCAGGTAGGCTGCCTATTTCCTCTTCATTTGTTTGGTCTGGTGGGTTTTTACCTTGCTCCTTCATCTGCTATGTATTTCTCTGTCTTCTTATTTTGTTTTACTTACTGTGTTTGAGGTCTCGTTTTCGCAGGCTGCTAGTTCGTAGTTCTCATTGTTTTTGGTGTCTGCCCCCTGTGGCTAAGGTTGGTTCAGGGGGGTGTGTAGGCTTCCTGGTAGAGGGGACTAGTGCCTGTGTTCTGGTGGATGAGGTTGGATCATGTCTTTCTGGTGGGAAGGACCACATCTGCTGGTGTGTTTTTTCGTGTCTGTGACCTTACTATGATTTTAGGCAGCCTCTCTGCTAATGTGTGGGGTTGTGTTCCTGTCTTGCTAGTTGTTTGGCATAGGGTGTCCAGCACTGTAGCTTGCTGGTTGTTGAGTGGAGCTGGGTCTTAGCATTGGGATGGAGATCTCTGGGAGAGCTCTCGCCAATTGATATTACATGGAGCTGGGATTTCTCTGGTGGACCAATTTTCTGAACTCAGGTCTGCCACCTCAGAGGCATAGGCCTGACACCTGGCTGGAGCACCAAGACCTTGTAAGGCACACGGCAGGTATGTGGGGAGTTTCTTGCCTTTTGGGAAGTCTGAGATCTTCTGCCAGCATTCAGTAGGTGTTCTGTAGGAGTTGTTCCACATGTAGATGTATTTCTCATGTATTTGTGGGGAGGAAGGTGATCTCCACCTCTTACTCCTCCGCCATCTTGAAGGTCTCTCACAATCTCAATTTCTTTTTAGTTATCATCATAATTGACTGTTTTTGCACCAACTATGTATAAACATCTAGGCTTGGTACTGGTGGTTCTAACATAAAATTCCTGTCTTCAAAGATCTAATAATATATTTAGGGAGATAAGACCTTTCACTGTATAAATCATAATTTAAACAATTGACAATGTTCAGGTACTCGCAATCATAAGTTAAATATGAATTGTTAAGATGGAACAAATGCAACCTCTGTTTTGGCTGAGGAAAGAAATACATCATACCTTATTTTATTGTACTTAACTTTATTGAGCTTCACAGATGTTGCATTTTTTACAAATTGAAGGTATGTGACAACCATGCATCCAGCAAGTCTTTTGGTGACATTTTTCCAATAGGATTTGCTCACCTCATGTCTCTGTATCACCTTTTAGTAATTCTCACAATATTTTAAACTTTTTCATTATTATTATATTTTTATGCTGCTGTGTGATCAGTGATCTTTGAAGTTATTATGTAATTGCTTTGGGGTGCCATGAACTGCGCCCATATAAGACAGCAGGCTTAACAGATAAATGTTATGAATGTTCTGACTGCTGCCCCAACCAGTTATTCCTTTGTCCCTTTCCTTATACTTGGGCCTCCCTATTTCCTGAAACACAACAGTATTGAAAATAGGCCAATTAATAACCCTACAATGGCCTCTAATTGTTCAAGTGAAAGGAAGAGTCACACGTGTCTCACTTTAAATCAAAAGCTGGAAATGATTGAGCTTATTGACGAAGGCGTGTCAAAGTTATGTCAAAAGTCAGTAGAGGTGAAAGCCAGGCCTCTTGTGCCAAACAGTTAGCCAAGTTGTGAATATAAAGGAAAAGTTCTTGAAGGAAATTAAAAGTTCTACTCCAGTGAACACACAATGATAAGAAAGCAAGATAGTTTATTGCTGATGTGAAGAAAGTTTTAGTGGTCTGGATAGAAGATCAAATCAGCCACAGCATTCTCTTAAGCCTGATGCAGAGCAAAGTCTTAACTCTCTTCAATTCTGTCGAGGCTGAGAGAGGTGAGGAAGCTACAGAAGAAGAACTTGAAACTCACAGAGTTTGGTTCATGAGGTTTCAGGAAAGAAGCCTTCTCCATAATATAACAGTATAAGGTGTAGCAGCAAGTGCTAATGTAGAAGTTGCAGCAAGTTATCCAGAAGATTTAGCTAAGATTATTAATGAAAGTGGCTACACTAAATAACAAATTTTCCATGTAAATGAAACAGCCTTCCACTGGAAAAAGATACCATCTAGGGCTTTCATAGCTAGAAAGGAGAAGTCAATGTCTGCCTTCAGAACTTCAAAGGACATGCTGACTCTCTTGTTAGGGCCTAATGCAGCTGGTGACTTTAAGTTGAAGCCAATGAATGCTCATTTACAATTGAAGACTCTAGGGTTCTTAAGAATTATGCTTAATCTACTCTGCCTATACTCTCTACATGGAAAAACAAAGACTGACGACAGTATATCTGGTCACAACATGGTTTACTGAATATTTTAAGTCTACTGTTGAGAAGCACTACTCAAAGCAAAGATTGCTTTTGAAGTATTACTGCTCATTGACAATGTACCGGGTCAACCAAGAGCTTTTATGCAAATGTATTGTACAATGAGATTAATGTTTTCATACCTGCTAACACAACATCCCTTCTGCAGCCCACAGATCAAGGAATAACTTTGACTTTCAAGTCTTATTAGTTAATAAATACATTGTGTAAGGCTATAAATGTGATTCCCCTGATGGATCTGTGAAGAGTCAATTGACAGCCTTCTGGAAAGGATTCACCATTCTAGATGCCATTAAGAACATTCATGATTCATGGGAAGAAGTAAAAATATCAACATTCACAGGAGTTTGGATAAAGTTGATTCCAACTCTCATAGATGACTTTGAAGGGTTCAAGACTGCAGTGGAGGAGGTTACTGCAGATGTGGTGGTAATACCAAGAGAACTAGAATTAGAAGTGGGGCCTGGAGATGTGAATGAATTGCTGCAATCTCATGATAAAATTTAATGAATGAGGAGTTGCTTCTTATGGATGAGCAGAGACAGTGAAGGCTACTCCTGGTATAGATGTTGTGAAGATTGTTGAAATGACAACAAAGGATTTAGAATATTACATAAACTTAGTTGATAAAGCAGAAGGAGGGTTTGAGAGAATTGACTCCAATTTTGAAAGAAGTTCTACTGTGGGTAAAATGCTGTCAAACAGTATTGCATACTACAGAGAAATCGTTCATGAAAGGAAGAGTCAATCGATGTGGCAAACTTTATTGTTGTCTTATTTTAAGAAATAGCCACTCCAGCCTTCAGCAACCACCACTCTGGTCAGTCAGCAGCCATAACACTGAGGCAAGACCCCCCCACCAGCAAAAAGATTATGACTAGCTGAAGGCTCAAATGATGGCTAGCATTTTTTAGCAATAAATTATTTTTTAATTAAGATATGTACATTGTTTTTTTAGACATAATGCTATTGCACCCTTAATAGACTGTGATATAGTGTCAAGATAACTTTTATGTGCACTGGGAAACCAAAAAAACTTGTGTGGTTCACTTTATTGCAATATTCGCTTTATTGCAGTGGTCTGGAACCGAACCCGCAATGTCTCTAAAGTATACCTGTTTACTGTTAATTACCAGACACAAGTCGATATTTTGCTGAATGAGAGCACAACATCATATACTTCTTATTAAAAGAGGAGAATATCATTTAATTTTAGATCATTCCATTTTACTGAAACTATACCATATGTTTGAATAAAAGTCACCAACCTAGAATGTCACATCAGGGCAAGGCCATTCACTGTAAAATGAGTGATACATCAACCAATGAGATTTTTGTTTTGCAACGAGGTGATGGGAAGAAATTGAGAACTGAAGGAAATGATTTCCACTTCTGTGTGATATTCATAAACAACAATTCAGATCTGTTTCAGGTTAGAATCTTGACAAAAGAAAGAGATTATCCACAGGGGAAAGGAGTATTATTATATAACCAGTGCAAATTTTTAACAGGTTCTGAGAAAGTTTAGTTCCAAATATTTGTTTTCCCAAAAATTTAAATAAATTCTCTACAAGGATGATTTTACTATAAACAAGTTACTAGGTTTTGCACTATTACTCTAATTTGAGATCCTATTTATAATGGAAAAACCTTAACAATAATTTGTTCAATTAGCCCAATTCTGATATATATGGGACAAAATAGCAATCTAGATTACGCATTTATTTCTGCATTCTTGGAGGTGGCAATTAGGCCTTATACTTAGACCTTCATTTATTGCCATTGTCTTCTAACTAATTCAAAGAAGTAACATAATTCGAAGATCATGATCTCTTGTGCATTGCTGCCTCTTAGTTGGCAACCATTGTACTTTTCACTTCCAACATGAAAATGTGCTATTAATTAGATCACTGAATCAACTCCGCTCTTGAGAAAGAAAACGATCCCCAAGGAATTCAAAGAAACCTAACCTGTCGGTGGAGCACATTTAATATGGGAATCCATTTCCGAGGAAGACTATGGACCAGCCCCACACTGGCTGCCCTTTTCTGGAATCTCTTAGAAACAGAAAGGCTGCCATTGTTTATGAAAGATCTAAAAGCACTAATGCTTGAAGGGACCAAGAGAGAGACTTGCATCATTATAATTTGGTATAAATCTCTATCATTGCATTTAGCACATTATATAACCATTCATGTTTTCTTGTCTGCTAGCTAAATTGTGTGTTCCAAGAAGGCAAGGGCTGAATCATATTCATCTCTGTATTTCAGCACTTGACAAAATTACTAGCATATTTTAAGGGTTTATTAAATGTTTGTAATTAATGCCCAATTTCCTTATAATGTTTTCAATCCTGTATTTCTAGCTAAATAAACCATTCCTTAGGATTGGTTTCTGCATGTGAGATAATACATATTGCTCCTGACTACATTATCATTTTTCTGAGTCTCAGAATATGTAATTTTCTAGTCATATATAAAATATATTTTAAATTTATATTCTATAATATGTTCTCTGTAATACATAGAGGAGAATGATTACATACTCTAAGAATAATCTTTAACCTAAGAAGAGTTCCACAAGAGTTATATTCTTCTTTAATTTCATCTCTAACACCAAAGTCAAGATATGATTAGATCATCTGAAGGCAACTTTTCATCAACCACAGATTTGCCAGCTATGCCTCTCTTAATTTTACTCATAGAATGTTCTTGTTGTTATAGAAAAGAAGATGGGGGTCCTCTGGGCCTTATAGGAAGGGTTAAAACACAGTCATTAAAATCTAAAAATGAGGGCAATGGCTAAATTCCAAGCCAATAAAAAAGTTACATGCTCTGCATGATTTTTAATAACCATATGGTAACAAGGAGGCTATTCAATTATGGTAATTTTAATATATTTGGTGTTCAATCTACTTTGCTAATTTTATTATTATCAGAGACTAACACCAATTTAGCATTGTATGGTTTTTCATTTCAGGATTTTGAATATATTTCTCTCTTCAATACTTCAAATAAATACTATTTTTTAAACACCAGTGGAGGTCTATTAATTCAAATTTCTGATTGTTATAGAATCCTTGGTCTAAACTTGAAATTATTAATCAGTTGTTGAGTCCACTGATTAATAATTTAGGTATTATTTCAGGTAAATCATGATCATGTCCATTTTAAAGATGTGACACTAAAGCCCAAAAAAGTAACAGAGCTAGTAAAAGAAGAGAAATTAGATCTCATGGGCAATTTTCTTCTACTCTCATTTTTTCATCTGACAGTTGGGGTTTAGTGAAATTCATCTCTTCATTACCTACCCTACCTTCTCTTTAGCCTCAAAGCTCCTTTTTTTTTTTTTTTTCGTCTGTTCAAATACCTCTGCTATTAAATGCCAGGCTGTTTCTACTTATGCCACTTCAATCCCTTAGGTCTTTAGTCTTCCTTTTAATTAAACCAGGAGACAGGAAGAGGGAGTGGAGTTTGTGTTTTATAGCTTATATTCCATTATCAAAAATGCAGAAACATTTGTAACCAAGGTCCTAGACATGTTAAATTCCTAATATTATAATACCTTATGTAACAGCAGTCAAATGAAGATGATTAATATGGTGATAATTCAAGTGTTAACCATCACCTCCTTAGGTATGTATTATATCACTTGCAACATTGAAGATAAAATTTAAAGAACTGAAAGCACTCATAAATTCTCTTGGAAGCTTTGGGTGATTTTTTTACGTTGATTGAAACGAAAGGAGAAACATGAGGCCACTTCAGAATGTCATTAAAATATTTATCTCTTGAATTATACAGGCAGTAAAATCTTCATATTCTACACATACTACTTATGGTGATGTCCATATCATGGTGAAAACAAAATACCTGAGGTAGTTTCATGTAAGCCTATAATAAATGGCCACTAAAGTTCATAAGAAATATAAAGTCTATCCTGACATTAATGAAAACTTAATGGGTTTGGGTGTGAGAGTGTCTGTGCATGTAGAAATACACATACACCACTGAAAACTACTATGTTCCACGTATCCTCACCAGACTGTGTTTTGTCTAGAAAATTACCAGAAGGGTAATAAACCCTCACTGGAATCTGCATGTTCTTGGTTTTGATAATTAGATTAGCAGATCCAGATATTGGATTAGTAAGAGTTCCAGAGATGTTTAGGCTCAGAGTAACTAACTAGAATTAAACAAAATCAAAGAGAGGGATGTATCATCCAGGATGCCTACATGTTCATATCCAACCAAGAAAAAAATTTGACCATGACTAGAATACTGAATCCTCTTAACCTGTTGGCAAGTCCACATAGAATGTCAAATCACAACTAGGAGAAATCTAAAATTAGCAAGAGAATTTTCGTTGGATCATCTTAAGCTTTAGTTGGGTAGTCCCACTATGTAACCATGACATGTCAAAGATAATCACAAGTTGGATAATGCTGAAGATGTGTTGACATTGTCTTGATAATTATTTTTAAGAATCCATATTATTCAAACCCTTCTGTTAAAAATAATGCTGTCTATGCCCTGCTCATGTGCTAGGATCTTAACCTCTTAAGGAATCTTTACTGATTTCCAAGCACAAGTATGTTGGAGGGTTTGTTGTAATGCTCTGCCCCAGGCTTGGCAAGGTGGATGTACCAGGGAATTAGTATCCCTCACCCCATGACTGATAGCAGCTCCTCTGTCCCACATGTTAGATAACTCTGTGTGTGTGTGTGTGTGTGTGTGTGTGTGTGTGTGTGTGTGTTTACATGGTTTACCATGGCTTTGTCTTACGTTTAAGCTTCAGTTATTCACTCTTTTCCCTGGTTTTCATCATGCTCCATTTAGCTCCATTTATTGACTGCCTTCCTGCTCTGTTTCACTCCCCAACTTCCTGACATCAATGCCTACATTTCCCAAATAAAATACTTGCACTCAAATATTTGTTCAGAATCTATGTCTAAGCAATCTAAGACACCTTGAAAAGATAAGACACATATTAAAATGTATACTGATTTGGATACCCAATTGGTTATATTTTTCGAAGTGTTCATTCCTGGTCACCTCAGTGTGCCATTTGTAAACATATTGCTTAGAGTAGATTTACTTCTATAAATGTGTGATCTATTTCAAATTTGTAGATTTTTCCTAAATTAAGTCTGAGATAATGACATTCATTCTAATTCCAATAAAGGTTTACTGCCAACCCCTTATGTTTACTGCATCTCTCATATTATTTTTTTTCACACTCAGTGTCCCAGTCGTGATCCCATTTAGTTTTCCCTGTTCCAGGAGGAAGACGAGCAACCTATTTTGTGTCCTATGTCCCTTTGGTAGTCTTCTATAGCTTTATAAATAGCTTTCTACCCTATATACCTGTTAATTAGGAAATGAACCTCATCAGTTGGGTCTCCCTCAATATCTTACTCCTCAAGCGTTTTTTCTACCTCATGCCCTAATAATTGATCTTCTGTTCTTTAACTTTTTCCACTGAAACCCAGAGGTTCTGGTCTCCTATCTCTAAATTCCCAAAACTCTTCCTTCCCTCTCATCAATTACCTGATTTGCCCATATTAATCCTATAGCAATATGTCATTTCAAAACTTTTCCTTAATCACTTTATGAAATATGGGAATTATAAACAAAAATAATTTGTAAGACAACTATATTCTTCTTCTTTAAAGAAACAAATAATAGTAGAAATGCTTTTTGATAAATGACTTTGCAATATTTTTCACAGTATTAACAAAATAAACCTAATGTTTCTTTAGGAGTTTATAAATCTACCTTGATTATATTCATAAGCTACCTCTTTTGATGAAGCTGTTACCAACACTCTTGTTTGAGTATGCAGTGCTACAAAACGATAGCATTAACCCAGGTCATGTTTTAAAACTCCTATTCATCTTAGTGGGAAATTAATTTTAAGCTTACTTGTAACCATTTAGAGATTTGCACGTCTAGGTCACTTGTCCAATATGCCAATACTCTGATTGAAGAACTGAAGCTAAATAATAAGCCTTCTTGGTGTTACTGTTCATTATATAACATCGAGTACCTATTCTCAGAAGAAGGGCTTTCTGGTTGGCTACTTCAGAAGGACTAATAGACAACAAAATGTTGAAGAATAAAGATAATCATCAGTAATGTTTCAGCTGATTATTTAGAACATTATAATACTTCTTTCTGGCAATTATACTATTTTTATGAAGCAAATAAAAAATAAAATTCTATACTTCATTCTTGACAAAAACCCTTGTCAAAATAGCTGTCATCTTCATTAATACCACACACATGTGCACGTGCCCACACACACACCAATATCATGCTTATGCATGAGTAAGAGTAGAAGTTTTTTCTTAAATTCAGGAACTACACTGGCTATCACCATTGCCAAAAGAAGTTAGTCAAGAGAGTGAAATTCTAGGTACAAATATGGAAAAGGAGTGACATTATTATTTTAAATTAATACACAGAAACATTAAAATAGCTAAAATAAAAACCACAATTAAATCTTCAGTGTATTGTGCATAGACTTATAAAAGTTGAAACATTTTTAAATATACACTTTTTACTTTTTTTCTCGTCACAAATATGGCATATTTCTTTTTTTATTGTTTATTTGAATTTTATTTTTTTATACAGCAAGTTCTTATTAGTTATCTATTTTATACATATTAGTGTATACATGTCAATCCCAATCTCCCAGTTCATCCCACCAGCACCAGCACCATCCCCCGCTTTCCCCCTTGGTGTCCATACGTTTGTTCCCTGCATCTGTGTTTCTATTTCTGCCTTGAAAACCGGTTCATCTGTACCATTTTTCTAGATTCCACATATATGCGTTAATATACGATATTTGTTTTTCTCTTTCTGACTTACTTCACTCTGTATGACAGACTCTAGGTCCATCCACATCTCTAAAATGACCTAATTTCATTCCGTTTTATGGCTGAGTAATATGCCATGTTTATATGTGCCACATCTTCTTTATCCATTAATCTGTCGATGGGCATTTAGGTTGTTTCCATATCCTGGCTATTGTAAATAGAGCTGTGATGAACATTTTGGTACATGACTCTTTTTGAATTATGGTCTTCTCAGGGTATATGCCCAGTAGTGGGATCGCTGGGTCATAATGGTAGTTCTATTTTTAGTTTTTTAAGGACCCTCCATACTGTTCTCCATAGTGGCTGTATCAACTTACATTCCTACGAACAGTGCAACTTACATTCCCACCAACAGTGCAAGAGGATTCCCTTTTCTCCGCACCCTCTACAGCATTTATTGTTTGCAGATTTTTGGATAATGCCCATTCTAACCAGTGTGAGGTGATACCTCATTTTCAAAGAGTGCTCTTCCTATGGTTTCCTCTAAGAGTTTTATAGTGTCCAGTCTTACATTTAGGTCTTTAATCCATTTTGAGTTTATTTTTGTGTATAGTGTTAGGGAGGGTTCTCCTTTTTCACTTCTAATTTTATTGATTTGAGTCCTCTCCCTCTTTTTCTTAATGAGTCTGGCTAAAGGTTTATCAGTTTTGTTTATCTTCTCAAAGAACCAGCTTTTAGTTTCATTGATCTTTGCTATTCTTTTCTTTGCTTCTCTTTCATTTATTTCTGCTCTAATCTTTATGATTTCTTTCCTTCTACTAACATTGGATTTTGTTTGTTCTTCTTTCTCTAGTTCATTTAGGTGTAAGGTTAGATTGTTTGAGATTTTTCTTGTTTCTTGAGGTAGGAGTATATTGCTATAAGCTTCCCTCTTAGAACTGCTTTTGCTACATTACATAGGTTTTGGTTGTCGTGTTTTCATTGTCATTTGTCTCTAGGTATTTTTTGATTTCCTCTTTGATTTCTTTGGTGATCTCTTGGTTATTTAGTAACGTATTGTTTAGCCTCCACGTGTTTGTGGTTTTTATGGGTTTTTCCCCTGTAATTTATTTCTAATCTCATAGTGTTGTGGTTGGAAAAGATGCTTGATATGATCTCAATTTTCTGAAATTTACTGAGGCTTTATTTGTGACCCAACATGTGATCTATCCTGGAGAATGTTCCATGTGCACTTGAGAAGAAAGTGTATTCTGCTGCTTTCAGGTTGAATGTCATATAAATATCAATTAAATCTATCTGGTCTATTGTGTCACTTAAAGCTTGTGTTTCCTTATGAATTTTCTGTCTGAATAATCTGTCCGTTGGTGTAAGTGAGGTGTTAAAGTCCCCCTCTATTACTGTGTTACTGTCGATTTCCTCTTTTATAGCTGTTAGCCATTGCCTTATGTATTGAGATGCTCCTATATTGGGTGCATATATATTTATAATTGTTATATCCTCTTAGATTGATCCCTTGATCATTATGGAGTGTCCTTCCTTGTCTCTTGCAACATTCTTTATTTTAATGTCTATTTTATCTGATATGAGTATTGCTACTCCAGCTTTCTTTTGATTTCCATTTGCATGCAATATCTTTTTCCATCCCCTCACTTTCAGTCTGTAGGTGTCCCTAGGTCTGAAGTGGGTCTCTTGTAGAAAGCATATATATGAGTCTTGTTTTTGTATCCATTCAGCAAGCCTCTGTCTTTTGGTTGGAGCATTTAATCCATTCATGTTTAAGGTAATTATCGATATGTATGTTCCTATTACCATTTTCTTAATTGTTTTGGGTTTGTTTTTGTAGGTCCTTTTCTTCTCTTGTGTTTCCCACTTTGAGAAGTTCTTTTAGCATTTGTTGTAGAGCTGGTTTGGTGGTGCTGAATTCTCTTAGCTTTTGCTTGTCTGTAAAGCTTTGATTTCTCCGTCAAGTCTGAATGAGATCCTTGCCGGGTAGAGTAATATTGGTTGTATGTTCTTCCCTTTCATCACTTTAAATATATCATGCCACTCCCTTCTGGCTTGTAGAGTTTCTGCTGAGAAATCAGCTGTTAACCTTATGAGAGTTCCCTTGCATATTATTTGTCATTTTTCCCTTGTTGCTTTTAATGATTTTTCTCTGACTTTAATTTTGGTCAGTTTGATTACTATGTGTCTCAGCTTGTTTCTCCTTGGGTTTATCCTGCCTGGGACTCTCTGTGCTTCCTGAACTTGGGTGGCTATTTCCTATCCCATGTTAGGGGAGTTTCCAACTATAATCTCTTCAAATATTTTCTCAGGTCCTTTCTTTCTCTCTTTTCCTTCTGGGACCCCTGTAATGCAAATGTTGGTGCAATTAATGTTGTACAAGAGGTCTCTTAGGCTGTCTTCATTTCTTTTCATTTGTTTTTCTTTATTCGGTTCTGCAGCAGTGAATTTCACCATTCTGTTTTCCAGGTCATTTATTCATTCTTCTGCCTCAGTTTTTTGCTATTGATTCCTTCAAGTGTATTTTTCATTTCAGTTATTGTATTGTTTATCTCTGTTTGTCCTTTAATTCTTCTAAGTGTTTGTTAATTCTTCTAGGTGTTTGTTAAACATTTCTTGCATCTTCTCAATCTTTGCCTCCATTTTTTTTCTGAGGTCCTGGATCATCTTCACTATCATTATTCTGAATTCTTTTTATGGAAGGTTTTCTATCTCCACTTCATTTAGTTCTTTTTCTGGGGTTTTGTCTTGTTTCTTCATCTGGTACATAGTCTTCTGCCTTTTCATTTTGTCTGTCTTTCTGTAAATGTGGTTTTTGTTCCACAGGCTGCAGGATTGTAGTTCTTCTTCTTTTTTTTTTAAAATAAATTTATTTATTTATTTATTTTTGGCTGTGTTGGGTCTTCGTTTCTGTGCGAGGGCTTTCTCTAGTTGCGGTGATTGGGGGCCACTCTTCATCACGGTGCACAGGCCTCTCACTGTCGTGGCCTCTCTTGTTGCGGAGCACAGGCTCCAGACGTGCAGGCTCAGTACTTGGGGCTCACAGGCCCAGTTGCTCCGCGGCATGTGGGATCTTCCCAGACCAGGGCTCAAACCCGTGTCCCCTGCATTGGCAGGCAGATTCTTAACTACTGCGCCACCAGGGAAGCCCTGTAGTTCTTCTTGCTTCTGCTATCTTCCCTCTGGTGGATGGGACTATCTAAGAGGCTTGTGCAAGCTTCCTGATGGGAGGGACTGGTGGTGGGTAGAGCTGGGTGCTGCTCTGGTAGGAAGAGCTCAGTAAAACTTTAATCCACTCGTCTGCTCTTGGGTGGGGCTGAGTTCCTTCCCTGTTGGTTGTTTGACCTGAGGCAACCCAGCACTGGAGCCTACCCAGCTCTTTGGTGGGGCTAATGGCAGACTCCAGGAGGGCTCATGCCAAGGAGTACTTCCCAGAACTTCTGCTGCCAGTGTCCTTGTCCCTGCAGTGAGCCACAGCCACACCTGCCTCTGCAGGAGACCCTCTAACACTAGCAGGTAGGTCTAGTTCAGTCTCCTGTGGGGTCACTGCTCCTTCCCCCTGGGTCCTGATGTGCACACTACTTTGTGTGTGCCCTCCAAGAGTGGAGTCTCTGTTTCCCCCAGTCCTGTAGAAATACTGCAGTCAAATCCCACTAGCCTTCAATGTCTGAATCCCTGGGAATTTCTCCTCCTATTGCCAGATGCCCAGTTGGGAAGCCTGACATGGGGCTCAGAACTTTCACTCCAGTGAATGGACTTCTGTGGTATAATTGTTCTCCAGTTTGTGAGTCACCCACCCAACAGTTATGGGATTTGATTTTATTGTGATTGCGCCCCTCCTACCATCTCATTGCGGCTTCTCCTTTGTCTTTGGATGTGGAGTATCTTTTTTGGTGAATTCCAGTGTCTTCCTGTTGATGATTGTTCAGCAGTTAGTCATGGTTCCGGTGCTCTCTCAAGAGAGAGTGAGCGCACATCCTTCTATTCTGCCATCTTGAACCAATCTCCCATGTTTTACTTTTTATGTACTATCAGCATAGTTGATTTTAGACAGTGTTGTAGGGCCTTTTGTTTAGGTTAATTAATTTGTACCATCTATATATACTCACTAGAAGGAATTTGTTATATCTCTTCCTTTTTCCCACTTTTCTGGAGCTTGCTTTATGTTTACAGATAATATGTTTAATGGATCTATTTCTTGAGTGATCATCCTTAGATATTATTGATTACTACATGCTATGACGGATGATGATTACTTATAACACCCCTACTTTCTTTCCTACATTCTACCAATGACGATATGTCACTGCTTTTGGTAACAATTTCCCACTACAATTTTAAACAATATAGTTATATTTGTGTGTGTGTGTGTGTGTGTGTGTGTGTTCATTCAAAAGTAGCCGCATACTTTGATTTCCTTAAGAAGGTATTACCTGCCATAGTCTCCCTGTCTTCTTGACTTCTTACATTTGTACTTCTGTCATCTCTTCGCATATTTTTACATTGCTAAGTCTGATGCTACTTAAATGTATTGTATGAACCACTTTATGTAGAATTACTCGTACATATGTACACATATACATGTGTATTGTGTCAGTACTAGCAGGATGTTCCACCATGTTAACTGTGATTATTTCTGATAGCGGTATATCACAAGAATTTTCTTTTCTTGATGATTTTAAGGACACTATTAAATAGTATTTTTTTACTTCAGACCTTATAATTTCTATTCTAGAGGTTTGATTTGAGTCTTTTTTATATAATCTATGTATCTACTTAACATGTTCAATCTTTCTTCTAGCTTGTTGAATACATGGAAAACAGATTTAGTATTTTAAAAATATTCTTGTGTACTAATCATATACTCTGTGTCATTTCAAAGGCAGTTTTGGTTGACTAATATTTGTGCTTATTATATGGTGTTTTTCTTCTTTGCCTTCCTGGTAATTTTTTATTGGATATATGGCAGATATTGTAATTTTTACCTTTTGTGTGATATATGCACATACATATATATTTAGATATTTTATATATTACATATATTTTTATATATACATATAAATATGTGTGTATAAAATATATATTACATATAATGTATTATATTTATATAGTCAAATATATTTTAACTATATAAACTATATACATATTTTACCTTTTTGTGTGACGTATATCACACAAAAAGATAAAAATCACAATATCTGCCATCTATCATATATATATATATTTCTTTCAGCTTGCTTGGACTTTCTTCTGGAATGTACTTATTAGAAACAGTTTGATCATTTTGGGTCTTGCTTTAATCTTTGTAGGCAGGACTAAGAGAGGTATGGTATTGGTAACTATAACTACATCAAAGCACATATTGTTGATGCAAGAAATGGCTAGAACAGAAAAGATTATGAGTCAGGAGGGCCTTAAACTCAACTGTCTCCATCTTAGAGAAGAATATCAGTTTCATAACAAAAAAAGATCCCAGTTGCCAGCTATGATATTCACAATTGTGGTCAATAGATCCTTTATGTTTCCCACTATTTCCATGGACTCCACACCACTGGCCTACTTCTAGTCTTTGTCAATCATGGCAAGGGCTACATTCAAGTGGTCTTCATTGGAGGTTGCTCTCTTAGCTCCATGAGCTTCAGTTCAGAAAACAGGTGCTTCAAATCAGAGACATTATTCTTCATCCACTTTATGATAGCTGGATTTACACACAAGTTTCTCACTGGGCTGTCAACAAGCCTTGAGTCTTAGAAACATGTCTTATGGGGATGGTATGATCCGTGTCTGCTGTGCATAACACAATTGCAGTAAATTTGATCAAGATTGGGACTTGGCTCTTATTTTTCTGATTTTGCCAGGTCCAAGGGAGGTGTGGAACAAGTCCAGCAACCTAGTTCGCTGCAGCAATCTTTCAGGCATTAATCATGAATAGAAGCTCCAATAGATTGTTACTAGTTTTCCACAGCTGCTCTGAACAATATAAACATCCTCCTGCACATTCACACCCTCACCTATTTCCATACCTATCTCCTAGTTGCTGAATTTTTCAGTAAACATTTTGCCTAATTCCATTCCTAGGCAGTAGGCAGTTTTCTGAGATGAGTCCTGGTAGCATCTGCAGCTAAAGATTTTATTTGGCATTTTGATCATCTACTTTGGCAACATTTCAGTCTAGTGACACTGCTTCTGATGGAGATAAAACCAAAGTCATACCACACACTGAATTACTAATTGCTTTATGCTGTTACTCCACCATTTTCCATTGCTTACGTCTTAACTATGTAATCATTGTTCACTGTATTCAAGTAGCGTACAACTCTCATATCTTTTTTTGTTTCAATTTTTTAATGTTTTTAATTAATTTTAGACTTAAAGAAAAGTTACAAAAAATGTATGGAGAATCTCTGTACACCCTTCACCCAGTTTGTTAAATCTTGCATACCCATGGTATAATCATCAAAACTAAGAAATAACATTGGTACATTATTATTAATCTACAACTTTATTTAATACATCATATTTATTAAACAACTTTTTTGAGTTTCATAATTCCTTTTTTTCTCATGCATTTTTGGTGTACCAAAGGATTCACTGATACATACTTAAGGACTTCCAATTGATTGATAACAATATAAAATTTCTGAAATTCCCTCTCTCTTTCCCCTTCGAAGTTTCTCTCTTTCATCTCCCATTTGGCCTAAATTCTCTCTAGGCCTGGACACATCTGTCACCTTGCAACTTCTCTTTATTGTTCTCCAAATTTTCACCTATTGTTTCCTGAATACCAGATTATCCTTTTTTATATTTTCCCCTTTAATTAGTTAGAACAAATCTTAAATGATGTCAGAAGAAAGAGTATGGGAGGTAAACTATTCTTTAATGTCTGAAAACTACAGTTATTTCTAGCTTCACATTTGAATTATAATTTGGCTGGGTATAGAATTCTAATTTGATATTTATTTCTCACAGAACATTGAAGTTTTGTTTTCCTTCTCCCAATATCTGTTGTTGAAGATGATGACACCCTGATTCTCATTAAGAAACCTGTTTTTCTTTCTGGAGGTTAAAAAAATTTTTTTTACTCTGCATTTCTAAAGTTGATAATAATATGTCCAGATCTGGTTCTTTTTTATTAGTTGTGCTGGACACTTTCAATTTAAAGGCTTTTGCACTTTGGCTATGAGAAATTCTCTGCTAATCTTTTAAAATAATTTCTTCTTATTCCTACCATTATTACTTTTTGGAATTCATAATAGCATGAGTATAGAATTCCTGGATTAATCCTCTACATCTTTAAAATATTTTTCTCATATTTTATGATTTCTGCTTTTGTTCAACTTCTTGACTATTGCAGAAGTCAAACCCATCTACACGATTTTTTATTTTTGTAATCAGAGTTTTAGTCCCTAAAGTGTCTTCCATTTTTCTCTGATTCCTTTACTTTTAATAGCATTGTGCCCTTTTTCTTTATGATTGTAATAACTTCTTAAGTCTTCCTGATTATATTACTTAGAGCTTAAAACAAAACCTTGTATTCATTGAGTTACCTCTGTTTCCTCTGAAATTTCATTTTGTAGAATTTCCTCAAACGTGTGGTGATGCTTAGTAGAATATTCATATTTAAGAATGAAATGAGAGAAAATCTGCTTGCCTACTAGCAGACTTCACTACATGGGGAGTTGTCAGTGAGTCAGCCACTGGGTCCCCCACAGCCCAGAATGGTAATGCCTCTGCTCTATGAGCTCCAGATCCACACCAGCTGCCCTAGTTTCCACAGGGAGTGTGCTTACTTTCTTTAAGTGGAACACTTCTTTTGTTCTTATTGGTTTTTTCCCCTGGGAATTAAACATCTGGCTGCTGCAGTTTTGTGCAGAAAAGTGGGAGTAGAAGTGGGAATTCAATTGTTATGTTTATTTACTTTCCATTAGGCCTCATGATTTCAACCCCTTGCTCAGTTTCACCCTCATCTGTACTTTGCCCTGTCAAATCCGAAGTTTCTTTGAAGTTTTGCTGGGTTTATGGGTTGCCCCTTTGGCTGCAAGATCTAAGCAGGGATCTTATTTGTCCTACTTCATGAGTTGCCAGTCATCTATCTGCTTTCCACTTTACAGAATGTGTGGAAATTTTTTATCCACTCATAGACTTGCCTCCCATTTTGTTTTTATAATTTATGGGTTTATGACCTTAAAATTTTATATGGTATTATCTTAATTGGATCTTGGAGGGCAAAAAGATCATTGTGTGCAAGAAATCAACAAATCAACCACCTTGATAGAAAAGTCATTGATAATTTTCAAAAAAATTATCCCTACTACACTAAGGTGAAGAGACTGAGCATAAAGGAAGATAAAAGGGGGACCCTTTAGGAATATTTGGTAATACAATGAAGGAGTGATAAGAGTTCAGTGTTAGAGTGCAATGAGCATAAACAGGAAGGGATAGATTCCAGACATTTGGGAGATAGAATAGATAGGACTTACTGACAGAGTAGATGGAGTGTATTAGTTTGCTGTTGCTGCCATAACAAATTACCAGAAATTTGGCAGTTAACACAACATCCATTTATTATCTCACAGTTCTGAAGTCAGAAGTCCAGGGGGCTCAGCTGGGTTCAAGGAGCTCAGCTGGGTTCTTTGCTTCCAGTCTCACAAAGGCTGAAATCAAGCTGTTGGCAGGGCTGGAGGCTCTGAGAGAGAATTGTTTCCAGGCTTATTCGGGTTGTTCACTGAATTCAATTCCACATGGTTGTAGGACTAAGATCCCTGTTTTTTCTTGCTGGCTGTCATCTAGGGGTATCCCTGAGGCCCAGCCTCCCTCTGGTCTCTCCACATTGCCTCCTGCATCTCAGATCCAGCAACAGCACATTGTATTCTCAAGCTGCCTCATCGCTCTGACTGACTCTTCTGCCCTCCTCTTCCACTTTTAAGGTTGCGTGTGATTACATTTGTTTCACCTTCTCCCTATTTTAAAATTAGCTGATTATTAACCTTAGCTCCATCTGCAAAGTCTCCTCATAGAAGTTCCTAGATTAGTGTTTGACTGAATAACCAAAGGACAGAGGTCTTGGTATATGGGGTGGGGGGTATCTTTAGAATTTTTCCAACCACTGGGAAGATGACTAAAAGGGGAAAATAGGAGATGACTTCCAACTTTCTAGTTTGGGTAGTGTCCCTTAATTAGTTTCCTCACTATCTATATTTGAAGCATTTTTCATCTTAAACATATAATCTCAGCATCACAGCATAAGGAAGACCCAGCCAAATGCATAATTTTAAATCTCACATAGATTACTATCCCTGAATCTTTACCTGCTTTGTTCTTATTAAACTAGGACAATGAAGCTACAATAGAAATCTCTGTAAATAAGCAAGCAAACAAACAAAGAGTTTTAAGCTTAGTAGGCAATTCAATAGCTTTCCCTCATCTGGGCCCTCTCCTGAGGCTCCTTCGCTTTGTGTAATTAAAGGCCACACCCCAAGCTGAAAGCACCCCCAGAGAAAATGAAGTTGGAAAGGAGAAAATGATATGGGTACCAGATTTTAAATCTTCTAGTATCCCATAAGCTAACAGCCACCAAAGACTACTAGAGTCTCTTACAGCTGTTAGAGAATGATCTACTATCCTTCTCCCTCAAAGGTAAATATTCTACTCCCACCACTGAATCTCCTAACCTCCGTACTTCCGTGGTCTATACTTCTCTTTCTTTCTCTGTTCCACTCCACATAATAACCTAGAGACTATCAAATTCCCTCCTGGGGTAGATGGGCTGGCAGAATGGAGGATGAAGAAAGGTGCATGAGAACAACAACAACAAAAAAGATGATAGGAACCGATGTTGTATTATTTTTTAACATCTTTATTGGAGTATAATTGCTTTACGATGGTGTGTTAGTTTCTGCTGTATAACAAAGTGAATCAGCTATACATATACATATGTCCCCATGTCTCTTCCCTCTTGCGTCTCCCTCCCTCCCACCCTCCCTATCCCACCCCTCTAGGTGGTTACAAACCACCTAGCTGATCTCCCTGTGCTATGCGGCTGCTTCCCACTAGCTATCTATTTTACGTTTGGTAGTGTATATATGTCCATGCCACTCTCTCACTTTATTATTGATATGTGCTTTCTTTTCTACATAGTTATGTACATTCCATAAAAAAAATAGAAACAAAGACAAAACTAAGTCTTTGGGATGCCTTTGGAATTCAAGAATCTCCATCTTTCTCTCTCTGTGTATGTGTGTGTGTGTGTGTGTGTGTGTAACATTCTGTCCATAGATGTTTTTGTAACCCCAGTAAAGAAGCAAAATCTGGTTGACCTTGAGAATGACTGAATAAACTGCTTTCTGTAAACCAGATATTGTATTTGGTAAACATATAAAAAAGGCTTGTGCTTTCTTGAAAAATTGTACCTTTGCTTTTCACAGAGAAAACGTCTATCCAAGAAACCGGCCCCAATGCCATGACACAGCCCTCTGTGTGGACATGAGATTGCTGTCTGCTGGATGTTTTTAACAGGGCTAATTAAGTTCATTCACAAATCCTCTTTATTAAAGAGTTCACACTGAAATATCTCTACACATGCAAGAGGACACTATTATTGAAAAGTCTTTGTTTCTAATCACAATACCAGGGTGATAATGAAAGACATAAGAACGTGCCCTCATGTGAGTAATGATTAAGAACACTCCCACTATCTGCTCAAGCCCTGCAAGGGGACGTATTTGGATAGTAGTGCTCCATCACCACAGATCCTAGAATGTTTTTTTGTAAAAGTCCAGTGTCCAGATATCATATTCTGAAGTCTTTTTTTTGTTCATGCTATTCAGAATATAAATGCAAACAGATTATGTGGTGGAGCCTTCCTTTGAACATCCCTTCTGTTTATAATTACCAACTAATTTATCAGAATAAAAATCAATCCTTTAGGTGTTTGAGCCAACCCTTGTATTATTATTATTTTTAAAAGTGCTATGTATAGGCTATGTTAAAATACTCATCTTGGGAGATCTGTTGTTGAAAAAATAGTACACTAGATTACATGAATATATTGCCGCTAGATTACATGAATATATTGCAAAGCCATTTCTGGAAAAATTAAGAGTGGAAAAGATATATTTTACTTGGAATCTGTTATTTTATTTTACATACCTACTTTAAAGTGTTCTTTTCCTCAACTTCTGAATAGAGAAATTTTGTTTTGATACCTAAGAGTTTCAGACCAGGCATTTCCTCATGTTTTCTGTGAAGTCAATTTAAAAGTACATTAGCAGTGCATGTGGATTTACTTAGGGACTCAGGATGTGAAATTCTGAACATATTTCTCCAAAGGTGAACTCTTCAAATTATGACTATGAAAGTAATTTATTCCAGCCAAACACACTTCCACATATTGTTAACAGTGCTATGTGCTTCAATTCATTTAACTGCTTTTTAATTCAGTAGTTATTCAGATTTAATAGAGCCATTTCTTCATCATTTTGCATTTAGTGATAAATGGTGCCAGAATTTATGATAAATTAAACTGCAAAGGACCATGTTAAAATTATCTTAAGGGTTTCACATAAAAGGAATCCGCACCTATTTTGTTCAGAACAGCCACCTGAAAGTTCACGTGGTGAAAAGAGCTCCTTACTGGGCATAAACTATGAGATCTATTTGAAAGTTAAGTTTTAATTATACTTTTCCCTCACCCCTTACCATTGGCAGTGGCCATCCAGCTGGGGGACTGACAATGTGGATGCTTTAAACTAGGGGTTCTTTCTTGTTTTAATATTGATTTAACAAGTGGAAGAACATTCAGGTTGGAGCTTTGATGAATATCCTTACACAACAAAAGCTACCAGATACAGGGGGCAACTTTTTAAAAGTTTGGAGAAGAGATGAGGCATCAAGGGGCTATGGGAGAGATAAATTGGGCAGGGCCAAGTGGTGGGAGAGAGGGGAGTTGTAGTTGGACAGCCCTGCCAATTACTAGCCCTATTATCCTTTCTCCTTCCTACTAAATGTACTGGCTTAACAGCTACCACAAAGGGAGATGAGGGGCTGAATTCACGGGGCCTCTTCCTTTCCCTCCTTCTCATACCACATTTTGAAAATGAAAAAAGAAAAATGTGATTCCTTGACTAAAGTATCAGAAATGGTTTGCAGCCATTATCTCTACCATTTTCCAGACGTGTTAAAATGTATAAACTAGCTTAATTAGGTTTTTTCTCCCTGCTCATCTATACTTCCAGACAGGCAAGCTGGGCTGGTTAGTCAGGACAGAGATCAGGAGAAAACTATGCAAATGGAAAATTCCGTCCTTAAGGTTAACTACCTCTAGGTCACTCTTGACAACTAATGAGAGACCAGGGAGAACCTGCTCTCAAATACATTCATTTGCACTGGAAGATATGTTTTGGCTCCCAAAACAATCATGAATAAGATACATGTGTCCATAACTCTGTAGGCAAAACATTAGTAAGGGAGCAAGGGGTACCACATGCCTTTTTATTCGTTTGTGAAAAGCAAATTTTGACTGTTCACATTTGAGTTTTCTGAGTTAGAATTTGCCTATTACTTCATGATTGTTTATTTGCTATCATTCGATTCATCCATATAGAGCGCTGTTTATTGAGAACCTGTTATGAGAGGTGCTTGTCATAAGAAGATGAAAGACAAGGTCTCTTCAGCAGAGAAGCACCTAGTCTCCTATGTAATAATAAAGACATTGAAGGAAATTTTCCTCTCATCAAGCAGCTGTAAGCTGGGTTAGTGTTGAGCTACTGAAAATAGCATTTGCTTGATGGCTTAAAGGAAAGTCTAAATACTTTTGAAAAGCAACCCAAATTCATTAGTCTTACCCCATACTTGTACTCAGACCCTTTTCTTAGCATCAGAATTTGTGTGTACATTTGTGTGTACATCTTTGGGCGCATTCATCTCTATGTATTGCTCTCTATATAGCTTTAGCAGTAATTATTAAGTGCTACTGTTGTACCAGGCAATATGCTAAGCCGTTTATATACCTCATCCTATTTGAAAAAAGAAAAAAGAATGATGGGTTAGGAATCTGGATGCTCTGATCACAAAACTAGAAGTAAATCACTTCACATTTCTATTTTATCTTCAAAATGAGGAAGCTCCCTCTAAGGCCCTTTGTAGCTGTAACAATTCTATAAAACTGTGATTCCTATGCCTTCCTAAATGTTTCAAGAGAGTAAGATTAACACCTATTTTGGTTAACTATCTAACATTCTCTATTCTGTGGATACCTGTTTAGAGGAAAGGGATTGAATAACAGACCACTTAAAGAAATAAACTTCATTTTTAACAGATGGATTAAGTTTGGGGACTGCAAACATACTAGTTCTTTATTAAAAGTTTAAAGTTATATGTGTGTAAAAATTTTTTCGCAGATACAAACATTTTTGATTTCTTAATAATTCCCAAAAGGTTTTTCTTTAGCTACAAATGTTTAATGGATGAATATTTGGCCTTTAATAGTATGATTTTGAACTCCTAAAAATATTAGTACAATTTTTAACTATAATGAAAATGCTGATTTTAGGAACATCCATATACATACTTAACCTGAAAATAGAACAGTGAGGATTTCTACTCATTAAATTGCCATTGCATTGTCCAGAGCCACTTGTCCACATTCTTGTTGTGTCTGCTGCTTGTTATATTTTTCTGGGCTGTTTATTCCACAAAGGGCAATTGCAAAAGAGTTGGAAGCACTTTTTAGTGCCAGGCCATTCTCTAGCTTAGGTTCATGCCCCTTGGTTCTCATATTTAACAGAAGCTCAGATAGCCTGCAGCATCTGTCCTTTTGGCTCCCTTCAGGACTGTGTGCATTTCTTTGTCATATTGTCATTTCTCAAACCACAGAATTTCTTTAAATAGCAGGCCTGTCCCAGTAGAATTAGGGGAACTATAATTCTGCAATTTGAAGAATATTCCACTTCAAAGTGCATTGTTCTAATTGACTTAAATATTTGAGACATATGTTTTATTTTGTTTCACTGTTACGAGGAAGTAGAGTACGACCGTGTTTCTGCAAGGAAATAAAAAAGAAAATATCAATTGTTTCTTTCTGTCCTTATTTGGTTAGTGTGGTCAGTTTCATTGGTTGAGTAATAATACTATCCCTCCCCCCAAATAATCAAAACACAAAGCAGCAAAATTGGCCACTTCATAAAAGGTTAAAAAAAAAAAAACCTGAAAAATTCACCTACTTATTCCAAAAAGTGGTATTACAGATATTTTAAAATAGGGTTGTGTTGACATATTCCAAATAACTAATCAGTACATACATACATACAGGCATGTCCATAAATAAATAAAGAAACCACAGTTTATGGCTGTCATTTAGAGCAAAAGAGAGAAATTTCAGAAACATGAAATTCACCTTCATTTCGTCATCTCTTGCTAGGTTTAGAAAAGTTATCTGTAAAGATAATGATTCTAGAAGAGCTTTATTAGTATTACATAGTGTTTTTTGACTTAAGGAAAATCTGTCTCCATACTAGATGTTTAGACTTTAAAAATCAGTAACCTGTTTTCAACTTTATTATTTACACACATGCCCAGAAATATCTATAGAGGATTAAACAATGTTTCACTCTTCATCTGAAGGCTGTGAAGAAGTATAATCAGATCTGAAGACTGTTCCTTTTTCTGTAAGAACATTTGTAAATGGCGAATTCTTTTGAGATTCTTCTTGTTCAGTCTCAGTGATTTTTGTTCTTTCTTTCACAATGAATTGCAAAATGCCATTTTACTTCAAGGTTCTAATCATCCAACTATACTGTACTCACCTTTTTATTGACCACTTTCCTTGGTTTTTTGTTTCACCAGCAAGATTCTCACCTTGCTGCACATTCTTTCAGCTTGGTCATCAACATATAAAGTCGAGAAATCCTTCTAAGTCTGGATGCTTACAGCAGCATCCCACTTATCACTTCTTTCCATCCTTGGAGGGAAGCTCTATCTGAACTGTCTGAAGTAGCTGTTGATGGTGTCTTTACTGCTGTTACATGGAAGCCTTTTTTGAATACTGTCATTGAAAACTTCCTGAATCTCAGTGAAGTATTGTCAGGTTGGGTCAGCGATGTTTATATTTCTCTGCCTCAGCATCTCTCTCTCCCTGCCCACTTCTGTCCTCTAGCTTTCCCATCCTTTTAAATTTGTGACAATGAAGTTGTTGATAATATTTCTACAGTTAGGCTCACAGGATGTATTTTAATAAATCTGAGAATGTTTTGGTTTGGATTCTACATTCTAACTTACGTAAATTACTGTTGCTTTTGACCGCCATCATCATTCAATATATCATATTTATTTCATTTGAACATTTATACATGTTTATAATGTATATAAACATTTAGATATATTTTTTAAATATACATATGTTTCCCCTAAAATGTGTGTGTACATATATGTATATGCATATATGTGTGGTTTACATGTATGTATATATGTGTGTATGGATGGATATATATGTGTGTGTATAAATATGTATACATTTCTTCCCTCATACTTAACATTAGTTAATCACCTCTACTAAATATCTAGAAAGTGCTTCAGTACACCAGAAACTAACACAATATTGTAACACAACTATACTTTAAAAAAAAAAAAGGTTTACACCACAAGAAAGTGCTTCAGAAAGCAAGGATTAAGAAATATATACTATATGACAACTTTTAACAAGTTGCCAGAATAGGAAACAGAGCAGCAGCAGGGGCAGCTGGGCAGGTGTGGTCCAGGGCCTGGGAGGGGGCCCACTGCAGCCATCCAGCCTGGTCCTGAGACATGGAGCTCTCCAGCTAAGAAACTGGGCATTTTAGTTATGTTAGCCCTCAGGTTTGTGTGGATGATATGTTCTTAGTCTCATTTTGATTATTAATAACAATACTAATAAAAAATATTTGTTCAGTTTACAAAAACAGGAGAAATATATAGTATATGAAATAAATTTATACAATACACAAATTAATATGTATACATATATTTGTGTATTCTATTATGTATATACTTTATATCTATTATAGGTAATATATATTTAAATATATAAATGTGTAAAAATAATGTGAAATGAAGGAATTCAGGACTTTGCTCTCTCCAGCTAGAATTTTAATCTTTACCAATCCAATCATATATTTCAACACATTTGTATAACTTCTACAGATTTCTTAACATGTTTTCATAGATCCCAACAGAGCCAAATCAGGCTTGCGCTATCACCCCAAAGAGTCATAGAACACAGCCACATTATTTTCCCCTTTATCTGAGTTTTGGCTTTATTGTTTAAATAACCATGAAATAAAGAGACTCATTCCTGTTGCAGCTTTCATTCAACAATTATGTTTAATAAGAAGATGCTGGGGAATAGAAACAGTAAATAGAAGCTCAATAGGGAGAAGAAAATGCATTGAGATTTTCTTGGAAACGGCTTCCATATAAAATAAGCCTTCACATTCACAGAAAGATAGACAAGATGAAAAGGCAGAGGGCTATGTACCAGATGAAGGAACAAGATAAAACCCCAGAAAAACAACTAAACGAAATGGAGATAGGCAATCTTCCAGAAAAAGAATTCAGAATAATGATAGTGAAGATGATCCAGGACCTCGGAAAAAGAATGGAGGCAGAGATCAAGAAGAGGCAAGAAATGTTTAACAAAGACCTAGAAGAATTAAAGAACAAACAAACAGAGATGAACAATTCAATAACTGAAATGAAAAATACACTAGAAGGAATCAATAGCAGAATAACTGAGGCAGAAGAATGGATAAGTGACCTGGAAGACAGAATGGTGGAATTCACTGCTACGGAACAGAATAAAGAAAAAAGACTGAAAAGAAATGAAGGCAGCCTAAGAGACCTCTGGGACAACATTAAATGCAACAACATTCACTATATAGGGGTCCCAGAAGGAGAAGAGAGAGAGAAAGGACCCGAGAAAATATTTGAGGAGATTATAGTCGAAAACTTCCCTAACATGGGAAATGAAATAGCCACCCAAGTCCAGGAAGCGCAGCAAGTCCCATACAGGATAAACCCAAGGATAAACACGCTGAAACACATAGTAAACAAATTGGCAAAAATTAAAGACAAAGAAAAATTATTGAAAACAGCAAGGGAAAAACGAAAACTAATGTACAAGGGAACTCCCATAAGGTTAACAGCTGATTTCTCAGCAGAAACTCTACAAGCTAGAAGGGAGTGGCATGACATATTTAAAGTGATGAAAGGGAAGAAGCTACAATCAAGATTACTCTACCCGGCAAGGATCTCATTGAGATTCGATGGAGAAATCAAAGCTTTACAGACAAGCAAAAGCTAAGAGAATTCAGCACCAGCAAACCAGCTGTACAACAATGCTAAAGGAATTTCTCTAAGTGGGAGACACAAGAGAAGAAAAGGATCTACAAAACCAAACCCAAAACAATTAAGAAAATGGTAATAGGAATATACATATCGATAATTACCTTAAACGTGAATGGATTAAATGCTCCAACCAAAAGACAGAGGCTTGCTGAATGGATACAAAAACAAGACCCATATATATGCTGTCTACAAGAGACCCACTTCAAACCTAGGGACACATACAGACTGAAAGTGAGGGGATGGAAAAAGATATTGCATGCAAATGGAAATCAAAAGAAGGCTAGATCAGATAAAATAGACTTTAAAATAAAGAATGTTATAAGAGGGCTTCCCTGGTGGCGCAGTGGTTGAGAGTCCGCCTGCCGATGCAGGGGACGCGGGTTCGTGCCCCGGTCCGGGAAGATCCCACATGCCGCGGAGCGGCTGGGCCCGTGAGCCATGGCCGCTGGGCCTGCGCGTCCGGAGCCTGTGCTCCGCGGAGGGAGAGGCCACAGCATTGAGAGGCCCGCGTAACGCAAAAAAAAAAAAAAAAAAAAAAGAATGTTATAAGAGACAAGGAAGGACACTACATAATGATCAAGGGATCAATCCAAGAAGAAGATATAACAATTATAAATGTATATACACTCAACATAGGAGCACCTCAATACATAAGGCAACTGCTAACAGCTGTAAAACAAGAAATCAACAGTAGCACAATAACAGCGGGGGGCTTTAACACCTCACTTACACCAATGGACAGGTCATCCAAAATGAAAATAAATAAGGAAACAGAAGCTTTAAATGACACAATAGACCAGATAGATTTAATTGATATTTATAGGACATTCCATCCAAAAACTGCAGATTACACTTTCTTCTCAAGTGCACACAGAACATTCTCCAGGATAGATCACACGTTGGGTCACAAATCAAGCCTCAGTAAATTTAAGAAAACTGAAATCATATCAAGCATCTTTTCTGACCACAACGCTATGAGATTAGAAATCAGTTACATGAAAAAACGTAAAAAACACAAACACATGGAAGCTAAACAGTACGTTGCTAAATAACCAAGAGATCACTGAAGAAATCAAAGAGGAAATAAAAAGATACCTAGAGACAAATGACAGTGAAAACACGATGATCCGAAACCTATGGGATGCAGCAAAAGCAGTTCTAAGAGGGAAGTTTATAGCAATACACTCCTACCTCAACAAACAAGAAACTTCTCAAATAAACAATCTAACCTTACACCTAAAGGAACTAGAGAAAGAAAAACAAACAAAACCCAAAGTTAATAGAAGGAAAGAAATCATAAAGATTAGAGCAGAAATAAATGAAATAGAAACAAAGAAAAGATTAGCAAAGATCAATAAAACTAAAATCTGGTTCTTTGAGAAGATAAACAAAAGTGATAAATCATTAGCCCAACTCATCAAGAAAAAGATGGAGAGGACTCAAATCACTAAAATTAGAAATGAAAAAGGAGAAGTAACAACAGACACTGCAGAAATACAAAGCATCCTAAGAAACTACTACAAGCAACTCTATGCCAATAAAATGGACAACCTGGAAGAAATGGACAAATTCTTAGAAAGGTAAAACCTTCCAAGACTGAACCAGGAAGAAATAGAAAATATGAACCGACCAATCACAAGTAATGAAATTGAAACTGTGATCAAAAACCTTCCAACAAACAAAAGTCCAGGACCAGATGGCTTCACAGGTGAATTCTATCAAACATTTAGAGAACTAACACCCATCCTTCTCAAACTCTTTAAAAAAACTGCAGAGGAAGGAACACTCCCAAACTCATTCTATGAGGCCACCATCACCCTGATACCAAAACCAGACGAAGATACTACAAGAAAAGACAAATACAGAACAATATCACTGATGAATATAAATGTAAAAATCGTCAACAAAATACTAGCAAACAGAATCCAACAACACATTAAAAGGATCATACACCATGATCAAGTGGGATGTATCCCAGGGATGCAAGGATTCTTCAATATACACAAATCAATCAATGTGATACACCATATTAACAAATTAAAGAATAAAAACCGTATGGTCATCTCAATTGATGCAGAAAAAGCTTTTGACAAAATTCAACACCCATTTATGATGAAAACCGTCCAGAAAGTGGGCATAGAGGGAACCTACCTCAACATAATAAAGGCCATATATGACAAACCCACAGCAAACATCATTGTCAATGTTGAAAAGCTGAAAGCATTTCCTCTAAGGTCAGGAACAAGACAAGGATGTCCACTCTCACCACTATTATTCAACATAGTTTTGGAAGTCCTAGCCATGGCAATCAGAGAAGAAAAAGAAATAAAAGGAATCCAAATTGGAAAAGAAGAAGTAAAACTGTCGCTGCTTGCAGATGACATGATACTATATAGAGACAATCCTAAAGATGCCACCAGAAAACTACTAGAGCTCATCAATGAATTTGGTAAAGTTGCAGGATACAAAATTAATGCATAGAAATCTCTTGCATTCCTATATACTAATGATGAAAAATATGAAACAGAAATTAAGGAAACACTCCCATTTACCATTGCAAGAAAAAGAATAAAATACCTAGGAATAAACCTACCTAGGGAGACAAAAGACCTGTATGCAGAAAACTGTAAGACACTAATGAAAGAAATTAAAGATGATACTAACAGATGGAGAGGTATACCATGTTCTTAGATTGGAAGAATCAATATTGTGAAAACGACTATACTGCACAAAGCCATCTACTGATTCAATGAAATCCCTATCAAATTACCAATGGCGTTTTTTACAGAACTAGAACAAAAAATCTTAAAATTTGTATGGAGACACAAAAGACCCCGAGTAGCCAAAGCAATCTGGAGGGAAAAAAACGGAGCTGGAGGAATCAGACTCCCTGACTTCCGACTATACTACAAAGCTACAGTAATCAAGACAATATGGTATTGGCACAAAAACAGAAACATAGATCAATGGAACAAGATAGACAACCCAGAGATTAACCCACGAACCTATGGTCAACTAATCTATGCCAAAGGAGGCAAGTATATATAATGGAGAAAAGACAGTCTCTTCAATAAGTGGTGCTGGGAAAACCAGACAGCTACATGTAAAAGAATGAAATTAGAACACTCCCTAACACCATACACAAAAATAAACTCAAAATGGATTAGAGACCTAAATGTAAGCCTGCACACAATAAAACTCTTAGAGGAAAATATAGGAAGAACACTCTTTCACGTAAATCACAGCAAGATCTTTTTTGATCCACCTCCTAGAGTAATGGAAATGAAAACAAAAATAAACAAATAGGACCTAATGAAACTTAAAAGCTTTTGCACAGCAAAGGAAACCATAAACAAGGCGAAAAGACAACCCTCAGAATGGGAGAAAATATTTGCAAACGAATCAGTGAACAAAGGATTAATCTCCAAAATTTATAAGCAGCTCATGCAGCTCAATATTAAAAAAACAAACAACCCAATCCCCAAATGGGAAGAAGACCTAAATAGATGTTTCTCCAAAGAAGACATACAGATGGCCAAAAAGCACATGAAAAGCTGCTCAACATCACTAATTATTAGAGAAATGCAAATCAAAACTACAATGAGGTATCACCTCACACCAGTTAGAATGGGCATCATCAGAAAATCTACAAACAACAAATGCTGGAGAGGGTGTGGAGGAAAGGGAACCCTCTTGCACTGTTGGTGGGAATGTAAATTGATACAGCCACTATGGAGAACAGTCTGGAGGTTCCTTAAAAAACTAAAAATAGAACTACCATATGATCCAGCAATCCCACTACTGGGCATATACCCAGAGAAAACCATATTTCAAAAAGATGCATACACCCCAATGTTCAATGCAGCACTATTTACAATAGCCTGGTCATGGTAGCAACCTAAATGCCCATCAACAGACGAATGGATAAAGAAGATGTGGTACATATATACAGTGGAATATTACTCAGCCATAAAAAGGAACGAAATTGGGTCATTTGTTGAGACATGGATGGATCTAGAGGCTGTCAAACAGAGTGAAGTAAGTCAGAAAGAGAAAAACAAGTATCGTATATTAATGCATCTATGTGGAACCTAGAAAAATGGTACAAATGAACTGGTTTGCAGGGCAGAAATTGAGACACAGATTTAGAGAACAGACATATGGACACCAAGGGGAAAATGTCAGGGGGTGGTGGTGGTGAGATGAATTGGGAGATTGGGATTGACATATATACACTGATGTGTATAAAATTGATGACTAACAAGAACCTGCTCTATAAAAAAATAAATAAAATAAAATTCAAAAATTAAAATAAATTAAGCCTTCAGGGGAATTCTCTGGCTGTCCAGTGGTTAGCACTCTGCACTTTCACTGCCAAGGGCCCAGGTTCAATTCCTGGTCAGGTAGCTAAGATCCGCAAGCAGAGCAGTGTGGCCAAAATAAGTAAATAAAATAAAATAAGCCTTCTGTGTTCAAGGTATTTTTTGCTCCCGTGACGTATGAGTTTTTTGGTCATTTCATATGCTAAAGGCAATGGTCCTTGAATTATTTATTAAAAATATCTGATTGGTCAATATAATATGTACTAATGATGAATATTAATGTGTCCTGCAAAAATATACTTACCTAGTAACTAGAAGTCTTAGTATCAGATCCCTGTATCAGGGTTAACAGAGTTTTGGTGGGGCTTATATCATGATAGAGTATAGAACAGAATCACTAAGTGTTAAAACTGCACTGTTTTTCACCTCTCAGTTTTCTTTAAACATTTAAATAGGAAAAACAGGCAAAAATTAAATTTTAAATATTTCAGTAAACTTAATTTTTAAGTTAAAATTATTTAAGTGTGTTGAAATATGAAATTATAATAGTTTAAGAAAACATTTCATTTCAGACCACTGTGAATATTTGGTCATAAAAATAACTATAAAAGAGAAGATTAACTTAAAAATTCAAAGATATATTTTCATGGAGATGAAAATCCAACTGTAATATGAACAACACAGGCTTTTTCTATGATATTCTGAACTACTTAGAATAAAATTTAATTAAGTATTCACAACTTGTAGGTCTTAACTATGAATCTCAGCCATTTAACTGAAGACCAGGATTTAATCTTTTTAATGATTTGTGTATTAAAACATTTTGAACAAACAACAAAATTCAGTGAGTTAACATTCTTTTGCCCTGAATCCAGTTGCAAGGAGCAGTAAATTCAAGACCAGTTTACATGCAGCTCCATTTTGTATAATTCTAGCCATTTTTTTGTTAATTTATTATCAAAAGTGTACTCAAACACCACATGGCATTATTTATTTGATATTTTTATTTAGTTGGCAAAACGTATTTTTTTTTTTTTTTTTTTTTTTGCTGTACGCGGGCCTCACTATTGTGGCCTCTGCCGTTGCGGAGCACAGGCTCTGGACGCGCAGGCTCAGCGGCCATGGCTCACGGGCACAGCCGCTCCGCGGCATGTGGGATCTTCCCGGACCGGGGCACGAACCCGTGTCCCCTACATCGGCAGGCAAACTCTCAACCACTGCGCCACCAGGGAAGCCCCGGCAAAACGTATTTTTGAGTTCTTATCAGTTGCTAGATATTGAATACAGATAAAACAGCAATCTATTCAGTGGTATAAGCCATATCCCCCTAGAAATTAGAGAAATCTGCAAATGAAAAATGTACAAGCACAATAATATTTGTCTTTTCCCTTTCCATCTTGCATCTCTCCATAGTACTATGGGGAGACAAAGATTTGATTTATGATTTCTTTCAAATTTTGGCTGATAAAATTACCACCCTCAATGCTCTGAGCACTGTGAATAGTGAGTGTTGCAAAGATGCTCAGTTCTTTCTATGCTGTGAATTTTGGATCCTGTTTATATGAGGATGATGGGGAAAACACGTAATTGTGCATAAAAAGTCATTGCATGGGAGAAAGAGTGAAAACAGGGACTTCAGACATATTCTTTATTATGAGCACTTGGTCTTTGAGCATCAGAAGGCCTTTAATTAAGCCCTATTTCTCCTAATGGTGGGAGAACATCCCCACCAGGACAGTCCCTGGCTTCCACTGGTAGTTTTAATGACTTTGCTTCCAGGTAGACTCCTGAGGGGAAGCACTAAAAAAACATATAGCATGATTCTGTCATAAGAAAAAGTTGTAAATTGTGGTTTAATGTGAGTTATTTGTAAATAAATACTGATGCCTCTATCAGGAACACGTTTAAATAATGAGACCAATTTGAGATTATGTGTTCTGGAATTGGCAATTTCAGTTTCAGGAGAGAAAATGAGTCACAATATTGCATTTTCTTCATTGAAAGTGCACAGAAAACAGAGCTTATTGTACCCTATGAGACAAACACCTTACTTGCTAGAGACTCCGTAATTGTTTTAATTCCATTTACCAAGCCATTTCTTTGACATTTTTGATGATAGAAATGAGATGATTTAGGTAAATAAGTATATATGCTGAATATTTTGAAGAGGTTACCTGACTTATACAAATATATTTAAATTAAGGTTTTGATATGAACTTTCAAATATAAGTAAAAAGATACATTCATCTGTTTTATTAAACCCCTGTTACGTTTTCTTTAAATACTATATTACAGTGTCAATGATTTACTTACATGGTTATTGTTTCTGTTTTCCTCCTAATGCAATTATATTAAATTTTAATGACATCAATTATAATATCTAACTGATATCTGGAAGCTTGTGGAGAGCCCAAAGGTTTTATACAAATTTATATGTATCAAGCTCTCACTGATATAATTTGCCAGTAGATATTTTACCTTGAGTAGTCAGCTTTGCAAATCCCTTCCCACAAAAGATGAAAAACATCCTCCTATTACATCTAGAGATTTCTTTTTGTTATTCAAAGCCATGAATAAATTTAGGAAAAATGTATATGATTTTAATGCCTTAAATGAGAAAGCTTCCTTGATTCCTATTTAAAAATGGAATATTTAATGTTTTCCTTCTTCTGTGGTACTTTTTTGATATTGTAGTGAAGAACAAAAAAGAATTCTGAGAACATATAAAACAAAAAACTGAGTTTGAAGTATTATAATAAAACAACCTTTTTCCTTTAATGCTAAGTCCCTTTTTAATGAAGATCTTCTGGCAGCTCTTGAATGTATAACTAGTTTATATCATGGGATGAAGCTGTCTGTTCTGATGATTGACATGAGCCCACATTACAATGTGATTCTGAAAATTAGTCCATAGAGGTCCTTTTCAGGTACTTCTCAGACTGAGAGCTGCCCTCCAACTACAGGAGAGCCTTTTTAACCCCACTCATTGGTATTCTAATCTGGAAGAGCTGTCCTGCCTTTTAAATAACTCAGGCATTCAGGCTTGTACCCCCCTTGACACATTACTTAGCCAAAGGATTCAAATGAGATTCAAGAAACATGCAGTACAGCACAAAGGGATTGGAATATGCACAATTAATAATCACACAGTTAATTCATTTTTAATGCAAGGAGGATTTCTGAAATTTCACATTCAGATTTGCAGCACAAAGTAGTGGCTGTCTACTCTGATTACATTCCTAAAATTCCAAAATATAGGCACTATTCTTAAGTAATTATTTTAATTTTAAATAGATTCTCCTAAAGGTGTAGCTTTAAGTGACATTAAGGTTATGACACAAACAGATACAATTTTAAAATGGGACCCCTTTCAATTCAGATATTGTGCAAATAAACACATGAAGAGTTTTTATAAGAATGGGAATAAGGTATGTCTCTGATTAGGAAGGGTTGTGGTGGGGTTTGATTATCTTGGGTCAAAGCCATCCAACTACGTTACACAGTGCAATGTTTTGTTTCTCTTTTTTTTTTTAATATAAGTATTTTTATGTATCCAACGTTAAAGATCTTGCTGCCCGCATTTGAGAGGGGGATATGCAGTTTATTGCAATAAGAATGTCAGTAGATCTACAACAGTTCTATGATTTTAGAATGACAACCAGGAAGACAACCAACCATTGAGTCAATAATTAGTTGCTAGATTCTTTCTATGCATGGATAAATGAATGCTTTCATTTGCCATTTATACATTGCATGTTTTCTATATGCCAGATCCTGGGGATGAAAGCAGTGAATAGGAGAGACAAAATTCCGGCTGTCATGTAAATTATATTCTAGTGTACAAATAAATGAACATGATAAATTCAGAGGATAATAAGTGCTATGCAGAAAAGTAGAGCATGGTAAGAGGAGTAATGAGGGGGTAGAGAAGTGGGAAGTGATCATCAGAAAGTAGAATTTGAGTAAGAGGTCTGAATGAGCCATGAGGAAATATGAGGCGAGCATATTAGGCCGAGGAAGAAGCAACAACAAAAGCCAGAGGAGGTCATGAACTTCCCAGGTTTGAAGAAGCCCAAGTATGGCTGGAGCAAGTGTTGAGTGAGCAGAAGAAATGTCCCACAACCAACCGGTTCATGTGTGGACCTACATGAGACATTAGAGTGGCCTAACTCATTGCATAATGTATTTTGATCCACTGTGCTTCTCCTTAGAGATAGCCTGGAAGTCAAGCAGTAGACAACATAAAGAAAATGTAGTGAAGATAGGACTTTGTAGGGAATTCAATTAAGTGGTGACATCTCTCTTTTAAAACATTCATTATCACCCAGCTACATCAGTTGCATGGGGTAATTATCGGATGGCTTGCAGCTTCAAAATTATCATGTATTTTAAAATCATTTATGCTTTACAACGATTTGCAATCATACCAATGGAGACTTCACAGAGAATTTGAGTTACACAGTTGGGCAGGTCATCATAGGATATTTGTACCACTACTTTTCCAAAAGATTCAATACCTCTCCCTTGCTTTCTCCTCCTTCCTCCCCAGACCACATCACCCTTTAACCTGAAGAAAAGGAGGAAATTGATCTTTCATGGAAACCAGGCTGTATCTGAAACCTTTAAGATTCTTGGGGTATCCCTGTTATATGAAATAGTGGAATTATATGTTGTATATTTATATGGAATAGCTTTTTTTGACATACACACCATGTCTTCCAACTCTGGTTTGGAAAGTAGTTCCAAGCAGGCTAAACTGGCAATGATTTCTGCAACCTATTTATGAAGAGGGCAGGCAGATTTTTGGGTATCTGCTTACAAGTTTCCTAGGCTAATTTAATGCTAGCTGTCTTCTCGTGGTTCTATTTTTCATTCTTCTTCTATCCTTTCCTTTATTTCTTTCCTTTTCTTTTCCTTTAGTGTAAATTACTGGAATTAGCACGTGACCTTATCCTGGTGCACTAATGCCAGTTATCAAGCATGAAATAGCTCTCAATCTCCAAGCTACAGAGAAAGATAAACTAGTTTTATTTGATGTCTTACTTTTACTAGTGTCCTGAAAGGTGAAATCATTCATGCATAGGTAATTGCTCCAGTGAGTTTCCTTGATCTGCGTGTGTGATTGTAATTTATAAATACCAGTTGGGTAATTGCTGGGAGAGGTTTTAAAAGCAAATGTTTCTAATGCATGGTTGACACACTGTGTTCCCAATTGATTATATTATTTACCATATTAATGAATCTGATATTCTTTATCCCATCAAGGGCAACATTAGGTTTACCTAATGCTCAGTAGTGTGGCCAGTGCATAATTTGGCCTGGGAAAAGGTGGGGAAGGAAGGTTAGCTCTTTCCCTCTAATATGTTGTCCTCTGCAGTGCTGTGCACAACCCATATGCTAGTTTAGTGCCCACACCTCAAATTAGGTCACAGTCATGAATGCCTAGAATACAAAAGTTGAAAGATTTTTCGGGTGTCAAGCTTTCAATATCATTCCCCTTTAATAAACTTGAGTCTTAAAAGTAAGATGGCAAACATTTTGTAACAAGAAGTACACAAAACTCCTACATTCAGGAGATTAATCTATTAAAAAAGTCTTGCCTTTAGTGACCTACAAAAGAATAAGATAAGCTAAAGCCCCTTCAGCAGACTCTTTCCCCTTGCAGCCTGTGTCAGACCTAATGTAAAAAGATAACACTTTATATTCCCGAATTTATGCCCATTGGCATTTCCATTGCCAAACATTCACAACTGGATGCAAAAATAAAAATAAAAACAAAACACCATTGTCTAATCACGTGAGTGGTCCCTTTGTAGAGGAAATGAGAACATTACCCCAATGGCATGAAGGAGATTTGAATAATACCCAGTGTAGTTTTTCCCTTTCCATTTGGAAGACACTCCCATGGGCCTCCACAATAAAAGAGAAAAAAGGAATTTGTGTGGTTTCTTTATGGACGCGTTATGCTCCTTTCCTCAGTCTCTACATTCTGCCAAATAACAGCTTGGGACTCAGAGTAGACCCCCCTAGGCATTTTACCCATGTGGATTTGCCTATCCACACCTCAAATGTGCTTCCTGAGAGCAGAACATAAATGCCCAGGGAGGCAAAGTGTTTGAGAGCATATTCCTACCAAGTTGTAATATGGGGCCTTCAGCCCAAAATGAGGACACAGAGAAAGCCAACAGTCTTGGAGTTCTTTACAACAGCAATTTACCCCTCTCACTCCTACATATCTTTACAGGAAAGAGCTGAGTTGAATGGAAATGGGCCTCTTTCATGCCAGGTATGGAAGAGAGAAGGAAAAGCTTACTTGGAATTTTCCAGTATTAATCTCTCTACTATTGGGGGGAAGAGTTATCTAGACAGACAATGCAATTGCACCGATTGTTTATATTTAGGTTTGGTAAGGATCACTTTAAAAGTGTAGGCTTCCTGGGGCTTCCCTGGTGGCACAATGGTTGAGGGTCCGCCTGACGATGCAGGGGACGCGGGTTCGTGCCCCGGTCCAGGAAGATCCCACATGCCGCGGAGCGGCTGGGCCCGTGAGCCGTGGCCGCTGGGCCTGCGTTTCTGGAGCCTGTGCTCCGTGGTGGGAGAGGCCACAGCAGTGAGAGGCCCTCGTACCGCAAAAAAAAAAAAAAAAAGTGTAGGCTTCCTAATTATCACAACATACTTAATAATGCTTAGGCTCACAAATGAGCTGGCATAGCATACAGATTAAAGGGACCCACATTATGATTAAATCCATTCACAGATCTCTATCTGAAGGAGAATTGCACCATGAGATAGTAAGAATGTGTACTACCACACTGAATGCTGATTGAGATAGTAAGAATGTGTACTACCACACTGAATGCTGATAGCGACTCAGTGTGGTATAGAAGACTCATGCATTTGAATGAGAAAACAGATTTTTCTTTTTAATTCAAGGGTATAATTTTGCTAGTCACATTTTTTTGTTGTTTATTTTTTTTTGGCCACGCCACATGTCATGTGGGACCTTAGTTCCCCAACCAGGGATCAAAACCATGCCCATGGAGTCTTAACTACTGGACCACCAGGGAAGTCCCTTGCTAGTCACTTTTTATTGTCTTGTCCATTCTTTCTACTTCTGTATTTGCTAAAGAGAAGAGGACTTTGGGAGAGTTCACAGATATTTATTTTCTATTCCTCTTTAGATTTATAGTGTGTTTATTTTTAATTTCTCTTTAGATTTATGTTGTCATTTCTCCAAAGATTTCAAAGTACTTTTCCAAAATTTATGGAAAAATAATGAATGTCACTAACAGTTATTCAAATGAACAAGGAGAACAGCATGTAAGGATGATAGTGGAAAGACATTCACCAAAGTACCCAATTGAAAGAAACAGTCTTTTCTCTGCATTGACCCACTTAACTATTCTTCTTTCAAATTTTTTAATTGAATAATTGAGCTTATACACTCCAAATCTTAAACAGGTCTATACCATCAGTACTTAACTTTGAAATGAGAGCACCTCTGTATCAGGATTCGTTCTAGGTAGTTGGGATGAGAGGCTGATTTGTGGTTCACCATAAAGGGCATAACAATGCCTTGATCAGCAAGCACTTGTCTCCAGCAACTCATTATAGTTGCTTTTATGGTTTAAGGCAGTGTTATCAGAAGATTCCTACTATCTGAGAGAGACATTAAATTAATAATTTAGACCCCATTGATACATTCATTAAAATGCATTAAATACTTAGCATGGGGCTTCCCTGGTGGCGCAGTGGTTGAGAGTCCGCCTGCCGATGCAGGGGACGCGGGTTCGTGCCCCGGTCCGGGAAGATCCCACATGCCGTGGAGCGGCTGGGCCCGTGAGCCATGGCCGCTGAGCCTGCGCGTCCGGAGCCTGTGCTCCGCAATGGGAGAGGCCACAACAGTGAGAGGCCCGCGTTCCGCAAAAAAAAAAAAAACTTAGCATGTGTTGAACAAAATACTAGATTCAACAATATTTGTGAAAGGAATAAAACTATATCAATAATTCAGAATTCATGTGATCTAATTTTTCTCATCTAAGTACCAAGCATAGACAAAATATAGGCGATGTAAAGGATTTTAACAATGTTTTTCCATTTAACTGGTAGCTTACAGCTTCATCATGATTCTTTGTGCCTGCCCATGCTTTGAGAGCTGTTATCTCGTGTTATTTGACTACTCGGATTTTATTCAATTGTTTGATCTATTTTTAGATGATTGTGAATGTAAATGGTACATAAAGGAGTGTGTTATCTTTGGGTTATCAAGATTTATCTCCTGAGCAGAAATTGGAAGTAGTGCCTTTTATTCACATTTAAAAATCACCTTGATTTGATGGTACTCTTGGGTACAATTTCTACTCTCCCATTTTGGAGAGCTTTTTCACCATAAATACATTTTAAAGTCCAAAATGAGGTGATTTGGCCCATTTTGCTTTGTGTATAATTTAACCTTCGAAGGATTATGGTCTATGGAGCAAACAGGTTAATAGGAAGGTTTTAAAAAGACATTTTTTCATCTGATGGGACATAATTGTACCTACAGAGCTGTTATGCTCCATTGTATAAATCCTTCAAATTCATGGACTATTGGCCCAAAACACAGTAATGGATCCTGTAGAGCACTGAAAATCTATCATGTTAACATAGCTGCTGCATATGCATTCTCCCATCCACGCCTTAGAGGATTTGTATGTAATTCTCGTATTAATAGGCCCGATTCCTGTACCCCAGATGGAATGCTTTGCCAAGCCCTTTACATGCTAAGTAAAAACATCTTCTCAGGATTTGCACTAAAACCAATGATAATAACATATTCCTGTAAAACACTGCCATGTCTAACAAAAATATTTGCTTGTTCAGAATTCCCAAAGGAATCACACCACTTCATGTTTGTAAAGCAACAAAGAACTTTTTTTAAGTTGTTAGTTTACAAATCAGCACCTGAAATCATTGAATTGTATCTAGCTAAATGCTGAAGTACACTCCCTTCAAAACCCCTTTCATTGATGTTGGCAAGAACAGTTTTGTTCTGAATACATATGTATATTTCTACTTTTATAGACTGATGGGCTTTTTGGAAAGCCTAAGATGCTCTCTATCACAACATCTCAATTCCCTTAATCTTGTTTTCTTCCTCTCCCCACAGAGCTGTAAAAGTAAAGGCTATTGGCAGCACGATTTTACGGTCACTCAGAATATCGATCTGCAACATCAGAGAACCCTTGATCCTAATCTCTTTGTCTGTCCTTAGCTGCACAGACATAAGAGGGACTAAAGGCGGGGGCCAACGCAGGGTATAATCAAATCTATAAGGAGTATTTCTACAAAGTTTTAATCTAACCAGAAAGGAACAAAGGAGATGAAATAATTTCTTCCTTCTATATTAACAATGTTAACCCATTTTCCAGATACTTATTATTATGATTAGTTTTAGTACGAAGTCTGACAAGTGTTTATTTTTTTAATTTATCATGTCGGGGCTTGGAGAGTTAGTTTTTTCATTGTCTTACTGCTCTCTGTAGACTGTGCCATGGCCACAGAGGACTCTCAAAGGAGTCAGGTGGAGCCCAGCCCTCTCCTTAACATTCAGGATAATACTTTGTTGCATTATCTAGGAATTGCCAAAGGAAAAGCGAAGGTAATACCAAAAGAATGCTATCTCAATGCTGAAAACCTCACGGAGGTTCAGAGAACTGAATTTCCCTGATGATCGATACTGACTAGATTCTCATCATTTCCTCCAAGCAGGAGACAGATTCAGTAGGGAGTTCAACTACGCGTGTAGATTCTGATATTTATACTTTTTTTTAATCTTCTCATAGCTTTTCCTTACTCAGATTTGTGGCTGGACCCCACAGTCACTCTGTTCAGCTCAGGATGGTAAACTCAGTATCTACTGCTACCTCTCAGTTGTCAAGCATTCAATATAATATTCTCATTGAATCCAATCCATTTCCTGGTAAATGGCTATTTAAATAAGTTTAAAAGTGAGGTTGTATTTAATTCCCTTTCTACTTAAACCAGTTTGAAATAGGTTGGCTATCACTTGCAACTAAAATGTCCCAAAAAATCCACTGAGTGGCAAAGTCACATCTGTTTACTCTTCAGAAAAATGGAGGCAATACCTGCTTCTTGTGCGGATGACAGTTGGGCATTCAAATCAGACGTATATGGGATTGGGCTTCCCTAGTGGCGCAGTGGTTGAGAGTCCACCTGCCGATGCAGGGGATGCGGGTTCGTGCCCCGGTCTGGGAAGATCCCACATGCCGTGGAGCGGCTGGGCCCGTGAGCCATGGCTGCTGAGCCTGCGCGTCCGGAGCCTGTGCTCCGCAACGGGAGAGGCCACAACAGTGAGAGGCCCGCGTACTGCCAAAAAAAAAAAAAAGAAGTATATGGGATCAATAATGTCTACTTTAAAATTTTACAATGATACTGTCATTTTTCAGAAGTTAAACAAGACTCATCCTTGTGTTTTCTTACAAGTTCATAAGGAGAACACTTTTGTTAAGTGCTTATGCACATGGCTGCTACTAAATTGGCTTTACTGACTCAGCGTGTTCACCTCCTATTTTGTTGGGAAAGTATTTTCTTTCCTTTGAAAAATTGCCCTATATGTCCACTTCTGTCACCTGAATATAATAGACACTGCCCTAGTGGTATGATGGCATATGACTCCTGGTCTCAGTTGATAGGTTCAAGGAAGGACTCTTAATCCTAGTGAGACAAATTGCAGTTCCTTCTTTAGCTACTGTCCCCTGGCTAAAAGCAACTGTCCAGCAGTAGGTACTTTACCCAAGCTGAATCTATCAGACTATTTCATAGCATTTAGAAAAAGGAAAATGTCTGGAAAATCAGTTTCTTTCTAGGAATTTGATGCTGTACTATACACAGTTCATGAGAAGTCAACAGCCATGTTCTCTGCTCAGAAGACCAGAAAAATAGCACTAGTTGGTCTGAGAAGAGAAAGTAAAGAATAAACAAGATATTCAAAGAAGAATGGAAGTAGATATAAAGGGAGATATAAAGGGAGACTCCTAATGCTACTTACGTCCCTGGATGCAGTTGTTACCTTGTCCTTGTTTTTTGAAGATCACAGTATCCTTAAAATAAATCCCTCTTGTTTCTTTTTTTTTTTTTGTGGTACGCAGGCCTCTCACTGTTGCGGCCCCTCCCGCTGCGGAGCACAGGCTCCGGATGCACAGGCCCAGCGGCCGTGGCTCATGGACCCAGCTGCTCCGCAGCATGTAGGATCCTCCCGGACCGGGGCACAAACCCGTGTGCCCCGCAGCAGCAGGCGGACTCTCAACCACTGCGCCACCAGGGAAGCCCCCTCTTGTTTCTTAAATCAAGGTATGGATTGGATTTTTATTCCATGTAACCCAAAGTCCTAGTTTATGCCTAACATTATACTTCCTAAGAATAAGATAAAATTTAAGTAATAGAAAAATATATCATGTTTTATAATAATCAGTATAACTCTATTTGGAATAAATTAATGGTTGAATTGATTTTTTAAATTTCAGAAAAATATAAATGTCTTTTCAAATGTTTTTATATAATATACTGAGTTTGATCTTAAATATTGAACAATTCTAAATTCTAAGGTTAAATTGACCACAAAAGCCTGGTTTTACATTTTAACTATATTTAACTATATTATCTTTGTTTGTAGTTGATGTTAATTTTAAACTTTAAGGTAAGCCTCAGAAGCCATCAAAGCCCTGAGTATAAAAATTGTTTATTGATACAATTAATTTTAGAGATAAATGAGAAGCCAAAAGTGTTCGATGCCCTCCATTTCTTCAAATGGTACAGTGGTAGGTGAATAAAAGGTTACATTGAGGGAGGTAGTAAAATGAGTTGATCATAAAATATATCAATAAGCTCCAAAGAAGACATACAGATGGCCAAAAGGAACATGAAAAGATGCTCAAAATCACTAATTTTTAGTGAAATGCAAGTAAAAACCACAATGTGGTATCACCTCACATGGGTCAAAATGGCTATCATCAAAAGGTCTACAAATAATAAATTCTGGAGAGGGTGTAGAGAAAAAGGAATCCTTCTACACTGTTGGTGGGAAAGTAAATTGGTGCAGCCACTATGCAAAACAGTATGGAGGTTCCCTAAAAAACTAAAAATAGAGCTACCATAGGACCCAGCACTCCCCTGGGCATATATTCAGAAAAGATGAAACTCTAATTCAAAAAGATACATGCCATATACCCTGAGAAAACCATAATTCAAAAAGAGTCATGTATCAAAATGTTCACTGCAGCTCTACTTAAAATAGCCAGGACATGGAAGCAACCTAAGTGTCCATCAACTGATGAATGGATAAAGAAGATGTGGCACATATATACAATGGAATATTACTCAGCCATAAAAGGAGCGAAACTGAGGTATTTGTAGTGAGGTGGATGGACCTAGAGTCTGTCATACAGAGTGAAGTAAGTCAGAAAGAGAAAAACAAATACCATATGCTAACACATATATATGGAATCTAAAAAAAAAAAAAGGTTCTGATGAACCTAGGGGCAGGACAGGAATAAAGATGCAGACATAGAGAATGGACTTGAGGACACGGGGATGGGGAAGGGTAAGCTGGGACAAAATGAGAGAGTGGTATGGACATATATACACTACTAAACGTAAAATAGAAAGCTAGTGGGAAGCAGGCACATAGCACAGGGAGATCAGCTCGGTGGTTTGTGACCACCTAGAGAGGTGGGCTAGGGAGGGTGGGAAGGAGGGAGATGCAAGAAGGAAGAGATCTGGGGACATATGTATAACTGATTCACTTTGTTATAAAGCAGAAACTAACACACCATTGTAAAGCAATTATACTCCAATAAAGATGTTAAAAAAAATAAAAATTAAAAAAAAACCCAAAAGATACATACACCCAAATGTTCATAGCAGCACTATTTACAATAGCCAAGACATGGAAACAACCCAAATGTCCATCAGCAGAAGATTGGTTTAAGAAGATGTGGTATATATATATAATGGAATATTACTCAGCCATAAAAAATGAAATATTGCCATTTGCAGCAACATGGGTGGACCTAGAGAATATCATACTAAGTGAAGTAAGTCAGTGAAAGACAAATATTATATGATATCACTTATATGTGAAAACTAAAAAATAATACAAATGAATCTGTATACAAAACAGAAATAGATTCACAGACATAGAAAACAAACATGATTACTAAAGAGGCAGTGGAGGGAGAAGGGATAAATTAGGAGTATAGGATTAACAGATACAAACTACTATACATAAAATAGATAAACAACAAGGATTTACACAGTTAACTATATTCAATAACTTGTAATAACCTATAATGGAAAATAATCTGAAATATATATATATATATATAACTGAATCATTTTGCTGTATACCTGAAACTAACACAATATTGTAAATCAACTATAATTTTAAACAATAAACAATAAAATACATCAATGGGGACAAGAATCTTCTGTCACAGGGGATGTGAAAAGTTTTGCATTATGGTTTGGGTGTAAGACCACCCTACAATAATTGTCTAAATAGGCGGTGTATCTAACCATCTGTGTCTTTTCATAAGCTCGTTTAAACTTGATGCCAGTAGATTTGAAAAAAAAAAATTTAAGAAAAGAAAAACGGTATAAACATCTTACTAATTATGGACCAGAGATTGCATACTATTTAGATTTATTAGTCCAAATGAACTATGTTGGCATTAATTAATTAATTAACTAAAATTGAGGACATTGATGATTGGTTCTGATTTATTCTTATCTAGGTCACTTGCATAGTTTATTTGAATTTATTAAACTCCTTTAATATAAAACTCATTAATTTCATGTGCACATACAATTTTATTTATTAATGCAATTTATTTAATAGAAGGTTGAATGTTCTATAAAAAACAAAAATTACACTTTCCTTTTAAATGGAGAGGGAATTTACAAAAATCCTTCAGCTATATTGTAGTCAATAAAGCAATCTAAGTCACCCTTCTACCAGGGTTCAAAAATTTTTTCTTCTACCTATATTTTAAAATTTTAGGAGTAACAACTGAAATAATAGAAATGAAACTCATAACTTCCAAGGATGCACAGGGGAGAAAAATGAGAAACTATGTTTTTTTTCCAATGAAGACGGGAAAGAAGAAAATTATGGAATAAAAGAAAGCATGGTAAACTGAAAATATAAAATAAGAGCATAGAAATTAGTCCAAATATTTTAACAACCATAATAAATGTAAATGGCTTAAACTCACTGATTAAATGTCTGAAACTCTCATATTGGAGCTTAAAAATCCAATCCAATAATAAGAATGGGAAAAAGATTATACACCAGCAAAGCAATAACTAAAAGAAAGTTGACAAAGGCATATTAAAAATAACAAAATAGAAAACAAAGCAAATGCATTAATAGACTTAAAAAATAATAGTAATAACAAAAAGACCAGCCCACCAAGATGTACAAAATCATGATTTTTGTATACACCTAATGATGTAACCTATAAATAGGTTTAAAAAAAAGTGACAGGGCTTCCCTGGTGGCGCAGTGGTTGAGAGTCCGCCTGCCGATGCAGGGAACGCGGGTTTGTGCCCCGGTCCAGGAAGATCCCACATGCTGTGGAGCGACTGGGCCCGTGAGCCATGGCCACTGAGCCTGCATGTCCGGAGCCTGTGCTCCACAACGGGAGAGGCCCCAACAGTGAGAGGCCCGCGTACCGCAAAAAAAAAAAAGTGACAGAATTACAAAGAGAAATTTGACAAATTCAAGTCATAAATGAAGATTTTAGACAAACAATTATTAAGGCTGTGAGTTATTTATAATGTATCTAAATAAAAAATATATAATAATGTACCTAAATATAAGAATATAAATGTATCTAAAAATGGTGTGTCTGAACTTTATGCCTAAACATACAAAATCTTATTATGGACATAATAGAAAATTTAAATAGAGATAATTTGGTGGTCATCATTGAGAATATATAATTCTTAATGATGTCAAAATATCCTTAAATTTATATATGTATATAAATATATGGATTCAATACAATTCTAATCAAGTTGTTTTCATGGAATTTGATGAGCTGAAATTAAAACACGTCTGGCAGAGTAAAGGTGAAAAATTGCACTAAGATATTTTGAAGAAGAATGGGATTAGACAACATATGAATAACTCACAAAACTAGTTATCAAAACTTGTAGTTCTAACAATTAAGACTATATAATATTGTTATAGGAATAAGTGAAAATCAGTGGAGAGTCCTGAAATGACTTGTAACAACAATATAAACATATAAAAAACAATGGCAATCTGAATATTAAGTCACAGACTGGGGTTTTTCAAAGCAGAAGCTGAAATGTTTTAAATGTAAGGTTTTTTAAGGAACAAAACCTGTGAAGATAAGAAAATAAGAGGAAATAAATAAGACTGGACAGAGAGAAATCAAACTGCCAAGCAGGTAAAACAGAACCATGGCCAACTGTTATGGGCTGAAGTGTGTCCACGCCCCTCCCTCCAAAAAGATGTTGAAGTCCTAACTCCCAATAACTGTGAATGTAACCCTGTTTGGAAATGGGGCCTTTGCAGATGTAATCAGTTAAGTTAAAATGAGGTCATACTGGAGTATGATGGATTCTCAATCCAATATGACTGTTCTCCTTATTAAGAACACAGCCATGTGAAGACACAGTCATATGAAGTCACAGAGACATAAGGGAATGCCAAGTGGAGAAGGAAGATTGGAGTAACGCAGTTATAAGCCAAGGAAGGCCTGAGCCTATCACAAGGTGGGAGAGAGACATGGGAGAGATTTTCCTCAGAACGCTCAGAAAGAACCAACCCTACCAACACCTTGATTTTGGATTTCTAACCACCAGCATTGTGAGACAATACATTCTTGTTTTAAGGAGCCCCAGGAAACGAATATACCAATAGAGTATGAAGTTTTGGAGCAAGAATTGCCCATTAGTGTCTTATGTTGGGCTGAAATGGTCAGGTTTTATACCTTGGCCTTGCTCAGTCACCAGCTATAGGATGCTCTTGGAAGGGAATGACCTTGGGCAAGACAGCTGGGGCAGACCCTGAAGGACCTGACAGCTGGAGGCTGCTTGCAACAATTCTTCCCTGTATGGACATCTGGGAGATGTATCTTTGTGTCTACAACAGACAATTCCTTGCACCACTTGAATCAATTTCTCTGTATATGGAGGTCCAGCAATCCCTTAAATTCTGGAGCATTCCCTTTTCCCCAGTGAACAATTTCCCAGGTAAATAATTCATTCCCTTGCATACTCTCCCAGTTCTGCTGACAAAGTCTTATGGATCTTTTGGAGTATAGTCTCATGCCTCTCTTATCAGACTCAGAATGTCTCTAGCTGACTCAACCTTACTTATAGACCTAAGGGCAAGTGGTGGTAGTTCCTGAGAGGGACAATGTCGTCTTGTAGGGAATAAGTCTCTGCATTGTCTTCCAGTGTAGGAGGACTGTTATCTCTTAACCAGGACAGTAGACAATTCTTGCAGACTAATAGGTTTCTGAGGAGTCTGGGACCCAAAATTGTGGTGAATCCACCCAGATATTCTCATCTCTACTGTCAGGTTCTGGGGTTTTATTCCTGGTACTGACATAACAGCCCTGCCTTGGTTAGGGGGTTAACTGTATTTGAAGTTCAGCCACTTAGACTAGTATGTCCCAAGCTTGGTTCTCAGCCTTCTCCTCCCTCCAGTTGGAGGTAATGAGAACTTTTGTGTGCAACCAACAAGGCCCTTTGGCTTTTACAACTTTCCACTCTATCAGTGTTTATCTCTCATGGAGCATCAATGGGGCTTAGCAGGAGCCAAAACATCCCATTGTCCCTATAGCTACTATTTTCTTCCTACATCTAAAACACACTCTTTGTGCACTCTTATGCATTCCCTTTCATCAGTGAAAATACTTCCTTGAAAGGGGATCTAGGCAGTGCCTCTATGTGTCTACCACATTACATAAGTAAATTTATGGGGTGAAGACAAAGCTTCACCACAGCAGATTTGTAGCTAGTATTTCTTTAATTAGTCAAGGAAAGATGAAAACATATGAGCCATAAGTTCAGTTATCTATCTATCTTATCTTTCTATCTACCTATCATATCTATCTCTATCTTTATCTATCTATTCTATCTATATCTAGATATATATCTTAATATGCAAGGGATTCTTCCAAATTCATAAACAATAATAAAACCCAATATTAAAAGGGAAGAAGACATAAAAATTTAATAATGAGATATTTTATTTTTCTTCTTTTACTGTTAGCAGGATGTTTTGTTTATCTCCTAATTTAGCCTCAGTATTATACTATCAGTAGCCTCAAATTTCACAATCTATGTTACTTCTCTGACATTGTTTCCATATTTTCACTAGAAAAATGGGAAACTGCTATGACTCTTTAAGGTAGTGTTGTGACTGCTCATCTATTAATGTTATATTTGAATTAATATTTAGATTTGCAACATATAATACAGTGTAAGAGCAGATATTTACCTGCACGTCTTACTTCAGATAATTATGACCGTATATGCAAATCTAGATGGTCAGGAGCAGAAAATCATAATTCAGGATCAGAAAGCACTTTGAAGTGCCCAGATAACTTGGAGTTATCCAGTTAATTTCTTAAACACTTCCTTTCCTTTTGCAGTTTTAGCTTTTGGTTAGTACTGAATAAAATGTGTCATCTAAACTGCAGGAGAACAAGGAAACTGCTAATAGCAAAAAGACTTCCCTTCCCATGTGCTAATGTACATTCAGATATGTAAAATGGGGAGAAATGTCAGGAATTCTTCAGACCTCAGGATGGTTCACTTGCATTGTATAGGCTTGCATTGTATTCCCTTTGTTTTTTGTCTCCTCACACACAGAAGCGGATAAGTCACTTCTTATCTGGGCATAATGCAGTTCCCCTTTCAATTGCTTCAGTAAGCTAGCTGTTTCTGAAACGTGGCCCCCTGGTGGATTCCAGAAGCTAACCCTGTAGGAGTCCCTCCCCTGCAGGGCACCAAACTGGAGCTCTCCATCCTGTCTCTTCCCAGACTGTGGCTGTTGATCTCCTCAGCCTAATTCCCTGCCTTGAATTGTCTTCAGGATGTCATTTTCCACTGACTGCAAGGAGCTTACGTGCTGTTACTTATTTGGCAATAAGGTCATAAGCGCATTTTGCCCGTCAAGCATATGTATGATCAGAAAGGTGTGCCCTCTGCTCATTTTTGTTTATGCTGTAAATCTGCTTTCTGGCCTTCGAGCTGATCTCATCAGGAGTAAACCTGGAGCTGCACTTCCAGACAGTTATACTGAGATTGTAACCCTGTGTGGCATGGTGGCCTTTTCTTTTGGTGAATCAGGGCATAAGCACTGCCTCAGCAGATTTAAATAGACAGTTACTGAGATCAACAAGATCTTCTTTTGCTCGGTGTCCAGAAATGGCCCAGTTGAAATATTTAAAATGGACTATTTTCATTGGCGTGGTATGAATCATTTTTGTTTCCTTTTTTCGCCTTGCTATTTGTAAAAAAAAAAGGATTCTCACTGAAAGGGAAAATATGGTTAGTTTGCTGGTAAATCTCCTTCCAAGTGGCACCTGGGCCCTGATGTCTGTTCTTGTATGACGTGCCCTTAGCAGTTCAAACGCTGGTGGCTATGGAAGTGCAAATTAGAATCCTTTTCACTTTTTGTAGTGGCTTTGTACTGTGTCAACTTAGTTAAGTTGGAATTTTGTTTCCCACAACTGCCTTTCCTGATGATGGTGGGTTAGGATGAACCACAAGAGAAATTTACCTGCAAGATTTGGAACCTAGAAGTAAGAGGGCAACTGTTTCTACACTCTGAACGTCTGTGCAGGCACTATGGCAGTTCACACATATTGTCCTGATCTGCTGACTTAGCTTGTTGGCGTGGGGCAGTAGCTGGGCCAGAAGCTCCTCCAGTTGCAACAGAATTTCCTTTTTCAGCATCTCTGAATACTGGACCATGTGCATGGGCAACTCCATGGTGAAGAGAGCCAGCTTCTCTTGCAGGTGACCTGCATCGCTGAAGTTGGAGCCAGTGAGAGACAGATATGAGTTCCAGTTTGTCCTTACTCTCCCCCACTTCCAGTCCATCATTTATTCCCAACTGTCTGCCCTGCTGAAACCATGCCCAGTACCAGATACAGGAGCAAAAGCTTTCCATAGATGACTTAACCTGCTCCCAAAGTGCATAAAATTAAATCTCTATAACAAATTCTTCATTCTATATTACTCACAGTGTTTCTGTGTTTCTGGACAATCTGTAACTGATACAGTTTGGTTGAGTGTATCAGCCATTCTGTGCATAGCAGAAGGGCAAACATTTTCCTCTTTCTTCATTCAGTGGATGAACATGTGGCTTTTGTTTTTTTCCTTGATTGGGAAGATGGTAAGATTTTAATCCCTAAGTGTTCTTGTCCCTCCTGCGCTCTTGTGCTTCTGGTTAAGTAGAGACAGTAACTATTAGTCCCTTGGTGAATAAAATGCCAAACCACACACGACACCCACTTTGCACTCCCTATTAAAATTTTACAGGTCAAAAATCCAAAACCCACTTAATAAAAATTGTTCTTCATCATAAGTGACAGGAGAGAACAGGTCAATCTATGGAATAATGGTACAGTAATTAGAAACTTTGTAGTTGATAAAGTGTGACTGCTAATCAATGTTTGGCTAATTAATCAATATTTTAATCATTAGACCTTTTAAATTTGTTTTAATGAGCATTTCCTCTAATTCCCTTGATCCCATTGCTTCCAATGGTTCTATTATCACTGTGAAAGAACAAAGCAAGGATTTGTCTGTTCAGGGTCCAGTATCTCTCAAGACTGTAGAGTAATGCACCTCATGTACGTAAAGATACCCAAGAATGCCCAGATTTAGGTGATTAAACAAGAAAGATTTAAAGTCACCACATTATCTTGGACCGTTTTCTTAATGGCAAAAAGTTATGATTTAGAACATCACATTAAAACCATCATAAACTTTCCCTTCTCAAAGGTGTTTGGAAACTCGTGTTACTTACCTGTTAGGATTGCACAGTGTGCACGAATATCACTGTGTCCTGTTTCGAGTTCATATTTGCTCTTATGCAGCTTCCACTGGCCCGCAGGACCAATGTGTTGTCTTCCTTTGCCTCATCCTCTTCCTTCTTTTTCCCCTTCTTCCTCTTTTCCACCTGTACCTCCTCTCCCTCCTCTCGTCCATCAACCTTCTCCATCCAGGCCTTTACTCCGCCCAGAATACCACCACAAACACCGTCGCATTTGAGATCTATGAGAACAATGCAAACAAGGACAGCATGTATTCTCCCTCCCCCTTAGTGGATGAGAATACCAGTGAGGTTCAGAGAAGGTGAGAGAGGTGTCCAAAGGACACACAGTCTAAAATAGAACCCAAGTCACCTAAGAGTTCTTTTTATATATTCAATGTTCTTCTTCAAATTGACTTGGAAATTTTATTTGGAAGGAGACCTTTCCAAAAACAAGTTAGACAGGTAAAGTCTTTCATTTCTCTGAAGTCTTTGTACAGCAGCTACCATTTCCATAATATTCTCCCTAAATCTATATCACTGAAAATGAAGACATAAGTAAAAGAATTAGCAAGAAGTACTCTTGTATGTGCCTTTAAGACTTTATTAGGAAAATGCCATAGGGATACCGTAGCAGCTCCAGCTGGGCACCTGTGAGAATATGGAGTTACAGCACTACAGGTCTTCCCAAATGACATTGTACACCATGTTAGTACATGCTGTGCCTGACATGAACAGAGCGGGGAATCACTGTGGCTGTGCAAGCCTCAGAGACTCTGGAACACAAAATAGTAAACACTACACCATCCAAAAATAAGGTGATGAAAATCCTGCCTACACTAAAGTATTTTTTGATATCCTGATTATTCTGGAAATCCGGGCACTTTGTAAATTGCTATAGACATTAATGGAAAATATAATTAAATATGTGTTGAGAAGTATAGTTGGTTTGGTCTGGAATTTTGGTTACAATTTGTGTGGTAGTTGGAAAAGCTATTCACAACATTTCAGTTCTCCTCTCCTTTCAGACACGTGGTAGGATTACACTACTCACCGCCTTTGAAATTAGACATTATCATTGATTTGCCTAGACCAGAAATACATGTTTCTCCTTCCACTCAGTGACTAGTTTCTTCCACTAGCCACCTAGTGGAAGAAGAGTTAAAAACCACTAGGTGACTTTCCATATTCCCTTAACTTTGTGGAAGATGAACCCTCTAATAGGCTGGGTCCCTGACTGACTACAAAGAGCACAGGGCCCCAGCAGACCTGCACTGGACATGTAGCTTCACAGAATGCACCTTAGATGTGCTAAGCCATCCTGACCGATAGGGCCTGTTTCTGGAAGGTTGTAGGGTGTTTGAAATTGTTGTGTACAACACCCTTCTTTTTAAATCACTTAGAAGTGGGAAGCAGCCGCATAGCACAGGGAGATCGGCTCCGTGCTTTGTGACCACCTAGAGGGGTGGGATAGGGAGGGTGGGAGGGAGATGCAAAAGGAAGGAGATATGGGGATATATGTATATGTATAACTGATTCACTTTGTTATAAAGCAGAAACTAACACACCATTGTAAAGCAATTATACTCCAATAAAGATGTTAAAAAATAAAATAAAAATTTTTTAATTAAAAAATAAAATCACTTAGAATAAATAGCCCTCTGCAGTGTCATGAGAACAGTATATTCTTCTCACATACAGATATGACACAAACCAGAGAGCTAGATCTTGTGTGTGGCTTTGGGCAATCAATCTTATTATTTATGGCAATACCTCATAGAATCTATTTCATGTTAGAACCATGGTGTTCTAATGAATAACTTTACCTCCTCTTATTTTAGCTACAAACCCTAAGTGACCTCTTTTACTTTGCTTCTTATTTTCCAAAGTTCAATATAGCTGATCTATCTATCACCAGTGAAGAAAATTCATGGAGGTAGTTATAAAATGCATACAGCTATAACAGGATTTATTTAGATTTTTCTGAGTAAGGAATTAACTGCTATTTTCAGAGACAAAAAGAAAATCCTATAAGGTCATCTTTGTAATAAATTTTCCTTTATATTACCTATGAAAAAGCAAAAATGCTACATTGAAAAAAAGAAAGCTTGAAACTGATACTTATTTTGATCATCTCAGCTCTAACATGTGTCTTAAATTAATTAGTTGGCGTTACGTTTTAGCAGCCTTGACTGAGTGAGATTCTCTGATATGGAAGTCCAGGAATCGTGGAGGTAAGCCATTAAGTTCCTGAAACACCAGACAGTAACAGATTTTGGGTTCTAGGGGGTCAAAAAATAACACCACTGTTCCCAACCTGAGATCAGAACCAATTTACAGAGAATGATACAAGAGTCAAACAGTTAGAGATCAAAATGTCAGCTTTATTACTGATAAAAGCAATAGTGAAGGACATAGCTTAGATGAGTCCTAATAGTCCTGCTAAGGTTCCTCTGAATTGAAGTCACCCCATTCCCATTACCACCAAACAGACAACAAACAAAACCCCTGCTTGTCTGCAGAGATAGGAGCACAGCCTGCTTGACCAACTTTATCACGTGACTGACAGCAGGTATAAAGCCACCCTCTCTGTAGGCTGTGGGATTCCAGAGAGAAAAGCAAAGGGACAAACTGCGGCAGCAAGTCCACTTCATACTTGCAAACCAAATAAGTTGTTCCTCTTCTCTGGGGAAGGAGAGCATTAGGCATTGTGAGCGAGATCCTTGGGCAGAGTTTCTCATCCTCGGCACTGTTGACATTGTGGACTGGATAATTCTCTGTTGTAGGGTGCTGTCCTATGCACTGTAGGATCTACCCACTATATACCAGTAGCACAACTATTAGGTGTTTCAATGCAAAATGTACCCAAATATTGCCCAATGTCAGGGATGATAGTGGGAGTGTGAAATTGCTCCTGATTAAGAACCACTGCCTAGGGACTTCTTTTACTTGGAAATGAGAGGGAAAAGCAGTAAGTGTTCCTCATAACTGAAAACTAGCAATTCAGTGAATTTGACCACTAGATTTTAAACTCCTTGACTACTTCTTTGAAAAGTAAAGTCTAGAAAAGTGCCTTTCAAATTGGCAACAGTGCAAAACATTCTAACTAATGATAACTCAGGCATTATCAGAAGAAAAAATGTTACTTGCTAAGAAGAGGAAAGTTATTATTTCTACTGATCAGAAAGCAAAAATATTTGCAAAAATGTTATTAATAAGAATTAACAGATGAAGATAAAGACAAGAAGGAAAAAAATAAAGGTGGAAGGGAGGAATATGACCAAATTAATCTGCCCAATATTTACATGTTCCCTTTATAGTACACAGCGTTCTTCTCAATATTGTGTGGGTTTATAAACTGTACTTGTAATCTGTCATCTAAACTCTGTCTTCCCTGTTACGAAAAATATGTGTTATGACACACACCCATAAAAAGTTCAATATCAATATCACGTAGGGTGTGAGTCAGTGCAATTCAGTGCTCTCCTTTTGCCTTTTGGAATCTATGTTTTAGCTCCCTGAAGTGAAGAAAGCCCTGGCTTTGTTTCTGTTCTCAGTCTGTAAGCCTGATGTCTCCCTCCATCAGAGGTTTTTCATCTGGATTAGGTAAATTCCATGTATTCAAATAAATCCATTTTCCACATAGCTACGGACACCATGAAGTAAACTATCAGAAAAGAAAAAAATCTTGTCAGTACCTGGCGTTGGCTAGCTAAGGTTATGGGATAAGACAAGAAACCAGGAATAAGAGGATCATGTGTGAGCAGTGATGAGGGTGTGGGCTAGGCATGGTCACGGGGCCAGAAGCAGAAGTCATTTTAAAGACAAAGTGTAACCTTGGGTCAGAAAATGCTTGGGCAACATGAAGAAGATCCAAAGAGTTAATGGTTTCCAACTTTTTGATGTCATATACTCCTTCAAAGATCTGATAAGTGCTACGTACCCTGAACCCAAAGAAATGGATACACATACACAAACACACACAAGTTTTTCTAGAGTTTCAGTGGGCCTTCACAGATTATTAATCTAGGATAAGGCAAGGCTGTTGGGCAAAAATTTGCGCAGCCAGTGTAACTAACTGAACAAAAGAATTCTCCTTTGCATTGCTACATGGGATAATGTCTTAAATGAAATAATAACATCAAAACAGATAGTGTGGGCAGTCATATAGATAATTTGGATTCAGAAGTCTTTTTGAAGAAAGGATATGTTTGACCTCAATTATCTTTTAAGTATTTTTATTGATCAAATTCATGAGTCTTCAATTCATATTGCCTGTGGACACAGCTCTGATCTAAATAACATTCTAAAAATCTCCTTTTCCAGTTTATACCACATCATTATTCCCTTAATTACAAAATTTTAGAATCTGATATAGGAGAACAGATTTGCTAGGCCATATAGTAATTTAAGACCTGCCTTTAAAAAAAATTTTTAACACAGATATAGGTTGTGTTCTTAAAACATAAGTTAAGCTTATCTACATTTGTTTCATCAGTTTTTTGTGTGTGTGTTTCTTTGGATATTCTACCTTTGCTTTCCATTTTTTAAAATTCTATTTGATTTCCCTAGTTCTGGATATAAATGCTTATGATTACATTACTCTTTACCTTTGGTGCTGCCAACAGAAAACATACATGAAAACTATAAGTTATCTCCCTAAACCTACACTTGTCCTCTGTCCACCACAATCTCAACTTAGATAGCCCTTTGGTGAGCTACAATAAGAGCTAACACATACTGTCTATTGTATGTCAGGCCCTGTCCTAAGTACCTTATATAAAGTATCTCATTTAATTCTCAAGGAATACTACAAAGTGCCTATTTTAATCACTGCTCCCAGTCCCCCAAATAAGGAATCTCAGGCCTAAAAGGTTAAGTGACTTTGATCACCACTACTAAAGTGGCAGAGCAGGAATGCAAACTCAGGCCTTTGATTCTTCAAGAACTTTTAACATCTCCACTATACTACCCATATGCACAATTCTTTGTTTAGTCCTCTTTTTAATAGCCATTATTTTTATTTAAAATTTTTTTCATCTGTATCCATATGCCTTTCCAATACATACGCTTTGTATGTAATTCATAAACAATGTTAATTTTAATATCTCGATAGCTGATCAAGGGAGAGATGGCTGCTTTCACGCTGCAGGGCATAAGGGTGTTCCATGCACAATCCCAAAACAGAGGTGGTTGCCCTGCTGCATTTTAAGCATTTATAAAATTTTTGCTTAACTTGTACTTGAAGTCTGTTTCATATATTTCCAAATTTCTTCCTTCTGTGTGTCTGAAAAAATCTACTATACATACTTTTTTATTGGATGCCTTTTTTCTTAATTTTTCTTCTCATACCTTGTAAAAGAAAGAAACTTAGTCAAGTGAAGAGAGCACTTTCAGGGGGTTCAGAAGGCTAAGATTTTATTCTTGACTCTGCTACTGACCTGTTATATGCCCTTGGGTTTAACCTCACTGCACCGGACTTAGTGAAGAGGTGTTTCAGCTTCTCTGCTAACATGCACTCAATGGGCCAAATCCTTCAAATGAGCCAATTGCACTTGGGGATTAAGTTAAGCCATTTGGAGGGGCATTAACCCTTTCTGGTCAATGAAGTTTTTATGCACGAGTAGAATAACTGACTAAACAGAGCCTACTGTCCTTCTTTATGCACTCCTCCTATCCCAGTTGCCTAACTTAAGCAGGAAGTGTCACAGTCAATAACCAAGCAATACTTGGGAGAAGTGCTGAGCATAGGGAAGAAGGGAATAGCAAGTAAATGAAATGACCCTCCACAAACAGGTGAACAAACTGTAGAAATCAACGACATGACAATGGACCTCTTTCCCCTCCTCACTGAATTTAGTAGTCGCCTGTTTGTCTCTTCTCCCCTTTGCTGGCTGCAGCATTCTAGGAGTAACCGTGTCATAGAACAGCCCTGCATTGTCACCGCACTGCCTGGGAAAGAGCCTATTCATTAAGTCCAGGATGGCATCCATTGCCATCCATTGGATCAAAGATAAACTCCTGACTGTTGCCTTCAAAGCTCTCCATTAGCAGGACTCATTCCACTTATGTGTTCTAATCTCAAGCCTATCAGTGACATTCTCTCTAGAGTAGATTCACAGTGGGTTCTTCCACTACTACCCCCAGCCCTTTTCCTGAGACTTTCCATATACACACCCCTGCCTCCTGCCTTTTGATTTCACTGGATTCTCTCCTTTCACAGGAGACACAAGACCTGCCTCTTCCAAAGCTTCCCATGATGAGTTCTTCCAGAAAAATCCTTAGTGAAGCTGGGGCTCTTGAGAGAGAAATGTATTTTTCTTTATAATGGAGTTTGGGCAGTGATTCTCCTATTAGATGTGCATGCTTCTTGAGTCCTGGGGACCTTTTTTTCAATTGATAATTTAGATGTCCAGTCCCTGGCCAGGAAATTTGTTGATACGGTAAGAAATGAGACGACCAAATTTTACAGTCTGGGGATACAACAGGGTTCTTATGAAGTTGCACAGATGTTGTGAACATCCTTTTTCAGTTTGGATTGTAGAATTGTACTTACATATCTAGTTACAAATTATGTATGGGTCTCTATCAAAGAGGGAAATCTCTCTAAATAAAAGCAAATGGATTAGGAAGAGGGAATTTTTGCTTTGGTTTTCTGTTAATTCATTTAAAATCTGGAAGGGGAAGCTGTGGGTTAGGAATGAACAGATGTTTAATAATTTGTTATTCCACTTTATTATAGTACTTTCAAATAAAACTTGAACAAATATATAGTTGTGCAGCCTTGAGCAAATTACCTAATCTCTTTGAGGCTTCATTTTTTCAGTGTAATACAGGGATAATTTTCACCTAACTCCAATGGTTAAATGAGAATAAGGCAAAATAAATCATACAGTACTATGCCTGGCACATATTATGAACTCAAAAAAATAAGTTTTCTGGCTCTCTCCCATCTCTTTCTAGTTTCTGCATGTGTTAACACACTTTTAACCTTTGAATGGAAAAAATCGAATGGAAACAAATATAGGAAAAATAAAATTGAATCTCCATGAGGGATTAAACCTCCATGAGTAATTAAGTGAAAGTTTTAATTTAAAATGGAATCTGCTAGCTGACAGCCTAGAAGTAACCCACTAAAATATCTAAGAAGATACAGGAAAGTTAGAAAACTCATATCAATTCTGAAAACTATAGCTGATGGTTATCTTGTTGCCAGAATCTGGATGAAATGTCCTATAATAACATTAAGGCTGACGAAACTATACTGAAGCAAACAATTGATAACTCTTTCTTGGTATAATTTAGAAAAGAAGCGATCCTGTTTTCTTGAAAGTTGTCAGGAGCACCTTTCATCTCTCTCCTCAGACTATTTCCTGGTTTAGAAACACAAGGTCACTGCCAACCAAAACAACTATAAAGGTGCTATTTTTTTAAAGCAGCTGGAATTCTGGTAGACTATCCTGGCAGCTGTAGAATCAGCAATAAAATGCTAGGAAGGGAAAAAAATAAATGTAGAGCTAGAATAGGCCTTAGAAACATAATACATACTAAGAATTGTAATTTAATATGTGCTCCATCTATACAGAGTGCTGGGCAACAAGAGTGAAAGGGTTCATGTCAGGTCACCATAACCTCCACTAACTGAGTATATTTCAGACAGTAGAAGTTGTGATGGAAGTTTTGCACTTCAAAGCATTGACCACGTCTAGATCTGAGGATGTGAGAGCACTTGAGTTTGTTAGACTTGGGGGAAAGGGTAATATATCAATGTAATATCTCATGATAAACACTGGATATGGATAGATCCCTGCTCATTTGAGGATGAATAAACAGAAAACAACAATTTAAAGGGGGAAAGAGGAAAGGAGATGGAAGGGTACCATGCCATGGAAACCCAGAGAAAATCTTAAAAAAATTTTAGCCAGGTCCAGAAGAAAATTTTGTAAAATTGTTTGACATCTTCAATTAAGGTCAGAGATGGCATCTACTGCCCTCAGGATCAAAGACAAACTGTACCATTTGTATTAAAACTCTCCATTGGCAGGACTAACTAACCAAACAAAAATCATAAGACCCCTTGGAAATAGGAGCCAAAATCCACAAGGAGAGGAGAGGATGAGATGAAAACAAAGTAGAGTGAAATGCAAAGGGAGTTGGATATCATAAGAAGTGATAGTAATACTGGAAAATACCTTTAAAGAACTCATTTAAGCCATAGCAATATTTTGAAAACTACACAGATGATTAAGTTTCAGATGGTGATTTTATTCATTTATTCATTAAGCAAATGTTTATTGAGTTCTTACTCTGCCAGACACTGTACAAGCAGTGAACAAGACATAGTAATAACAGAGTTGAGGTCTCTATTCTTAAGATTAATTTTAGGATTAATCTAATCTCTGTATGGCAGTGAGGAACTCAGACAAAAATTCAAAACAGCTGATCCTGATCAATGCTAGGAGAATTAGAGTAAACTGTATAATAGAAAGTAAATGGTATTGAGCTACATGAACTGCTTGTATATTTTGGAAATTAATCCTCAATCCAAAAATGGTCAGGAGACCTAAATAGACATTTCTCCAAAGAAGATAGACAGATTACCAACAAACACATGAAAGGATGCTCAGCATCACTAATCATTACAGAAATGCAAATCAAAACTACAATGAGGTATCACCTCATGCCAGTCAGAATGGCCATATCATCAAAAAATCTATAAACAATAAATGCTGGAGAGGGTGTGGAGAAAAGGGGAACCCTCTTGCACTGTTGGTGGGAATGTAAATTGATACAGCCACTATGGAGAACAGTCTGGAGGTTCCTTAAAAAACTAAAAATAGTTTGACCCATAGGACCCAACAATCCCACTACTGGGCATATACCCTAAGAAAACCATAATTCAAAAAGAGTGATGTACCACAATGTTCATTGCAGCACTATTTGCAATAGCCAGGACATGGAAGTAACCTAAGTGTCCATCGACAGATGAATGGATAAAGAAGATGTGGCACATATATACAATGGAATATTACTCAGCCATACATAAAATAAATGAAACTGAGCTATTTGTAGTGAGTTGGATGGACCTAGAGCCTGTCATACAGAGTGAAGTAAGTCAGAAAGAGAAAAACAAATACCATATGCTAACACATATATATGGAATCTAAAAATAAAATGGTTCTAACAAACCTAGGGGCAGGACAGGAATAAAGACACAGACATAGAGAATGGACTTGAGGACACGAAGAGGGGGAAAGGTAAGCCGGGACGAAGTGAGAGAGTAGCACTGACATATAGACACTACTAAGAGTAAAATAGCTAGTAGGAAGCAGCTGCATCGCTCGGGGAGATCAGCTCGGTGCTTTGTGACCACCTAGAGGGGTGGGATAGGGAGGGTGGGAGGGAGACGCAAGAGGGAGGGGATATGGGGATATATGTATACGTATAGCTGATTCACTTTGTTATACAGCAGAAACTCACACAACATTGTAAAGCAATTATACTCCAATAAAGATGTTTAAAAAACAATAAATAAGATCATTTAAATAAAAAAAAGTAAATGGTAATCAGTTTAAGGATTGGGTGGTCAAGGGAGTTCTTTCTGAGAAAATCACATGAAACTGAGACACAGATGGCAAGGAGCCAGCCTTTCAGAGAGAAGGGGGAAATTCTAAGAAAAAATATGTTAGTGCCAAAACCCTTATGGTAGAAACAAGCTCAATGTGTTCAAAGAATGGAAAGAAGGCTAGTATGGCTGAATCTTAGTGGACAAAGAGATTCTGTTAAAATATGATTGGAGATGAAGTCAGAACATGTAAAGTTTTGTAAATGAGGGAAAGTAGCTTGGATATCATTCTAAGTGTACAGGAAGCCATTGGAGGTTTTAGTGAGCAAATTGATCTGTGTGTTGACTTGAGTTTCCAGAAAGCAGAATCTGAGACAAAGCTTAAAGGTGGGTACTTTTTGGGAGAATTTGATCCCAGGGAGCAACTAGGAGGAACATGGGAGCAATTCAAAGAATGAGGGAGAGCCAATACAATAATGTATTAGTACAGTGGCTAACATTAGGGCTTACTAGATACGAAGGGCCATCTGACAAACCATTTGGAATGTACCATTGAACTGTCTATCCAGGAAAATTTAGGGGAAATCATTTCCTAATTATTTCCCCCATCATGTCCCATTTCCCACTGGTCAAATATCTGCCCCACCGGACACTAATATATATCTGTATCTGCCTCTAGCTATACATACGCAAATAGAATTTATATATTTAATTTAACCTCTCAGATAAAAACTCATAAAGTATACTTTAATAAATTACTAAATTTTAAAATTGGAAAGGAAAAATTATAAAATTATAAATTAGCAAAACTTATCCACTTGGACACTTTAAAACACTATCAGTGCCAAATAACAAGTGAGTCAAACAAGAAATTACTAACACAATAACAGAACAATTTATAAAATAAAACCAATACTTGTATAAATTTGTGAAATGAAACTAAAACTTGCACACAAAGAAATTCCAAGTGTTAGAAGATTTTATTTAAGAACAAAATTAATTAAATAATTCAACATAAGAAACCATTAGGAGAAACCCTCAGGAAAGTAACACTAAAGAAAAGCAGGGTTTGAAAAAAAGAAATTGAGTAATGAGGCAAGATGAAAAATTATAACTTTTCAAGTCCAGGATCTGGTTTTTCTAAAACAAAAGTAAACAACAAAAACATGGCAAGTAAAAACAGACAAACCAAGAACCAAAATTACATTAAGACTGACAAAACTCAGTCTTTAACTTCTGCCCATGAAGGAGCAACAGAAATTTGATCTACCCTCCAACCATAACCAAATACAAAACTAGACAAATAAAACAATAATTTTCAGATATTTGACAGTAAGCAGAACAGAAGGGACATCTCTGAAAAAAAAAGGATACAAATCAAGTGAGCCTTATGAATACTCCAATTCACTGTCTAGAGAAAGCTTCCATATTACAGCACAGGAAGGGGGAACTGAACAGACTGGCAGTCTTGCTTAGCTGAAGAGTTCAAAATGCTGGGAGGCAAAGTTGGCTAGAATCTGTGCTGCAAAATATCAGAGCTGAGGAAGATAGGACTTGAAGCAAAAGATTAAAAAGTCAGTAGAAACTGGCCCAGAAATGGTGAAGATGATAGAAATTGTAAACAAGGGCATTAACACAAGAAGATATAAGAAAACATAAGTGTGATAAGGAGCGAAGTAGAAGATATATAAAAGACCCAACTCTAATTCTGGAGATAAAAACCACAATTAAAAAAAATACGTATACTGAATGAGATTAGCAACAGATTTGACACTACAGAAAGAAAAGTTAACTGAAAGACGTGGCAGTAGAAATATTCAAAATAAATGTAAAAAGACTGAAAAAATCAAGTGACAATGAGCTGCTGCCATATCAAGAGATTAAACATATATGTAATTGAGTCCCATATGGAGATGAGGGAGGATAGGGAAATAGTATTTGAAGAAATGGTGTCCAAAATTCTTTTAAATTTGTTGAAAGCTACACACCCACAAATTCAAGGAGTTAAACTCCAAGAAGAAACATGAAGAAAACTACACCAAATCACACCATAAACAAATTGCTGAAAAGCAATGATACAAAGGAAAATCTTAAAAGTAGTCACAATATGTTAGGTATAGAAGAACAAATATAAAAATAATAGCATCTTTCATGACAGAGAACATAAAATTCAAAACACAATGGAGAAATATCTTTAAATCATAGGAAGAAGGAAGAGGGGAAGGAAGGGGAGAACAACTAGAAAACTAAACCCAGAAAAGATTATCATTATAAAGTAAAGGCAAAGTTTAGCTATGCAAAACCTGAAATAGTTCATTACAAGCAGGCCAGCACCACAAGGAACTTTAAAGGAAGTCATTACTGAAAGTTATGCCAGATGGAAATATGGCTCTACACAAATGTAGGAAGAATGTCAGAAATGGTAGATATTGTGAAAATTTTTTAATGTGGGAAAATATCAAAATAAGACATTCTTCCTATTAAAGAAAACTAACTGGTCAAAGCAAAATAATAACAATATATTGTGGGCTTTGTAAATAGGAAAGAACACAAAGTATATAAACACTAGCATGGGCTGGGAGTGGAGAAATGGAATTATTGAGTTTTAAGGTTCTTATACTATTCTTGAAGTATAAATAAAGAAGCATAACTAATACTAAGAAGATAAAATGAAATCATAAAAGAAGTTAATACAAATGAAGACAAAAAAGGGAAAAGGAACAAACATCATGTTGGACAAATTGAAAACAAATAGCAGAATTTAAATTAAACTCTATTGATAATTGCATTAAATGCAAATGGTTAAACACTACAAAGTCAATTATCATATTGGATTTAAAAAAGCAAGACTCAATTATATGAAGTCTACAAATTAAAAAAACTTTAAATATAAAGACATAAGTTAATAGTAAAAGGATAGCAAAAATATAACATCCTAAGACTAATTTTTAAAAAGCAGGAGTGGCTATATTACTATCAAACATAGTAATAGTGCATCTATGAAGCCACTATATCTATAAAAGAGACTGAAGTTTGGTTAAAAATCTTTTAATAAATGTTTCACATATCTGAGTATGACAGAATAAGATACTACTGGATAAGACTGCTTGCAGAACATATCTACTGTATAAAATTTGGACATAATAAAAGAGGAACTAAAAAGTATTTGAGAGGAAACAGAAGCAGACAGTTTCAGGTAGGGGGTTCCTACTTGCTTGGCAGAGGGAAAATAGGCAGCTATGTAAGCAATTTCCCACCACCGTGACTTCTAGTCCAGGCTAAGTACAGTATAGAAGGCATACCTTTGCATGTGAAAAACAGTCTCTAAGCAGCCCAGGAAAACACAGAAGATCTGAACTGAGATTGGATCTGCTTCATAAGAAATAGTTTGCAGTTCAAGTCAGCCCTGAAAATTATCTGCTAAAAACATGGAAATAATACTCATTGGAGAGACTTCTGTGGTGGCACAGTGGTTAAGAATCCGCCTGCCAATGCAGAGGACATGGATTTGATCCCACATGCTGCAGAGCAACTAAGCCCCTGCACCACAACTACTGAGTGTGCACTTTAGAGCCTGTGTGCCACAACTGCTGAAACCTGCACGCCCTAGGGCCTGTGTGCCGCAACTACTGAGCCCATGTGCTGCAACTACTGAAGCCTGTATGCCTAGAGCCTGTGCTCTGCAACAAGAAGCCACCACAATGAGAAGCTCACACACCGCAATGAAGAGTAGCCCCAGCACGCTGCAACTAGAGAAAGCCTGCATGCAGCAACAAAGACCCAATGCAGCCAAAAAAAAAAACCTCATTGGATTAAACTAACAAAATTCAGAACCTACACAGCATTCATAATGTCCATGATACAATCCAAAATTGATACATGAAGGACCAAGAAAATGGAGCGTGTTCAAATGAGAAAAGCAATTGTCTGACTCCAAGATGGACCAGGTGTTGCAACTAACAGAAAAGGATTTTAAAACTGGCTATTATAAGTACTCTCAATAAAGTAAAACAAAAACTTTCCAATGTCTGAAAATCTCAGCAAAGGAATGAGAAGTCTGAGAAGAAATAACACAGTAAGAAAACCAAATGGTGTCTGACCTCCAGAATGAGGGAGTAAGGAGTACAGTGGACTGCCTCCCCAGCAAAACAATAAGTTAAGTGGTGAAATTAAAAAACTATTTTCCAAAGTTTCTGGAAATTCCCCTAAGGGCACACAGCAAATGAAGAAATACACATTGAAGAAAATCTACTAAATCTCAGTAGGAACAGCAAGTGTCTGTGGCATGTTAGCCATGACTTGCTAATTACACACATCAGCCCTGTATTACAGAAATTCTACCCTGGCCATGTGCAGCCAAGAGGATGGGGTCCCCCTCCCCAACAGCTCCCAGTCTGAGTTTATGGTTTCATTCCTGTAGGGGCAAACTGCTGACATTTCTTATCCCACCCCCACACTCTCACAGCCTGTGTTGCAGAAGTTCGATCCCAGGCAGCTGCAGCTGAGAACAAAGCTCTCTTCCACCACTCAGCTGAAATATTGGGTCCCTGATAGCCCCTTCCCAGCTCTCTCATAGGGTAGAAGTTCTATGTCAGAAGAGGCAAAAAGAGAAGTCTATGAGTTGCCATTCACACCCCAGTGCCACTCATGTTACCTCAGGGAAAACAGGTTACAGCCCCCAGCTCTGGTGTAGTGCTGCAGGAGAGGAGAGAGAGAAAGGAGATTCCAAGGGCAAAGATCTTCAGCTTTGTCCTTTCAGCTCTGTTGAAAGTACTAAGTTTATTTGCAATAGAGAGTAGAGAACTTCATGCTCTGATACAAGCAAAGCATCAGTGCAGCCAGAAGTGTAATAGAGACAGTGAAGAAGAGCCCTCCTGTGATCATAGACAATTCTGTGCTTGTTTGCTTGAGTGCACCCATTCAGGAGTATTCACAGCAAAACATAGGGCAGATGAGATAGCATGCCCCAAAGGACACTTGGAACCATCAATACAGGACTGAGGCCACACTGGCATTAAATACAACCTCTGACAAAACACTGATTAATAATAAAGTATTTTGACCCAGAAGCAACTCATAGAAAGTCAGATTTAAGAATAAAATGACACTCATCCCTAGCAGTCTGAAGACAGTGTGTATGCCCAAGACTGTACCTTTCCAGGAGAAATCAGAGAGGGAGCCTCCAATCTCCTAGTCTCTGGCTGAAAAAGGACCCAGTGGGTGGGAGGTGGAGTGGGGTGGGGAGAGTAGAAAAGTAGACGTGCGGCTGAGCCTGTGCGTCCGGAGCCTGTGCTCCACAGCTGGAGAGGCCACAACAGTGAGAGGCCCACGTACTGCAAATAAATTAAAATTAAAAAAAAAAATAGAAACACATGACAATGAAAACATGATGACCAAAAACCTATGGGATGCAGCAAAAGCAGTTCTAAGAGGGGAGCTTATAGCAATACAATCCTACCTCAAGAAACAAGAAACACCTCAAATAAACAACCTAACCTTACACCTAAAGCAATTAGAGAAAGAAGAACAAAACAACTCCAAATTTAGCAGAAGGAAAGAAATCATAAAAATCAGAGCAGAAATAAATGAAAAAGAAACGAAGAAAACAATAGCAAAATCAATAAAACTAAAAACTGGTTCTTTGAGAAGATAAACAAAATTGATAAACCATTAGCCAGACTCATCAGGAATAAACAGGAAAGACTCAAATTAAGAGAATTAGAAATGAAAAAGAAAAAGTAACAACTGACACTGCAGAAGTACAAAGGATCATGAGAGATTACTACAAGCAACTGTATGCCAATAAAATGGAAACCCTGGAAGAAATGGACAAATTCTTGGAAAAGCACAACTTTCTGAGACTGAATCAGGAAGAAATAGAAAATATAAACAGACCAATCACAAGCACTGAAATTGAAACTGTGATTAAAAATATTCCAACAAACAAAAGCCCAGAACCAGACGACCTGACATGTGAATTGTATCAAACATTTAGAGAAGAGCTAACACCTATACTTCTCAAACTCTTCCAAAATATAGCAGAGGGAGGAACACTCCCAAACTCATTCTACGAGGCCACATCACCCTGATACCAAAACCAGACAAAGATGTCACAAAAAAAGAAAACTACAGGCCAATATCACTGATGAACATAGATGCAAAAATCCTCAACAAAATACTAGCAAACAGAATCCAACAACATATTAAAAGGATCATCACCATGATCAAGTGGGGTTTATCCCGGGAATGCAAGGATTTTTTAACATACACAAATCAATGAATGTGATACACCATATTAACAAATCGAAGGATAAAAACTATATGATAATCTCAATAGATGCAGAAAAAGCTTTCAAAAAAATTTAACACTGATTTATGATAAAAACCATCCAGAACGTAGGCATAGAGGGAACCTACCTCAACATAATAAAGGCCATATATGACAAACCACAGCCAACATCATTCTCAATGGTGAAAAACTGAAACCATTTCCTCTAAGATCAGGAACAAGACAAGGTTTCCCACTCTCACCACTATTATTCAACATAATTTTGGAAGTTTTAGCCACAGCAATCAAAGAAGAAAAAAAACACAAAAGGAATCCAAATTGAAAAAGAAGAGGTAAAGCTGTCACTCTTCACAGATGACATGATACTATACATAGAGGATCCTAAAGATGCTACCAGAAAACTACTAGAGCTATTCAATGAATTTGGTAAAGTAGCAGGATACAAAATTAATGCACAGAAATCTCTGGCATTCCTATAGATTAATGGGGAAAAATCTGAAAGAGAAATTAAGGAAACACTACCATTTACCATTGCAACAAAAAGAATAAAATACCTAGGAATAAACCTACCTAAGGAGACAAAAGACCTGTATGCAGAAAATTATAAGACACTGATGAAAGAAAGATGATACAAACATATGGAGAGATATACCATGTTCTTGGATTGGAAGAATCAACAGTGTGAAAATGACTCTACTACCCAAAACAATCTACAGATTCAATGCAATCCTTATCAAACTACCAATGGCATTTTTCACAGAATTAAAACAAAAAATTTCACAATTTGTATGGAAACACAAAAGACCCTGAATAGCCAAAGCAATCTTGAGAAAGAAAAACAGAGTTGGAGGAATCAGGCTTCCAGACTTCAGACTATACTACCAAGCTACAGTAATCAGGACAGTATGGTACTGACACAAAAACAGAAATATAGATCAATGGAACAGGATAGAAAGCCCAGAGATAAACCCACGCACATATCGTTACCTTATGTTTGATAATGGATTCAAGAATATACAGTGGAGAAAAGACAGCCTCTTCAATAAGTGGTGCTGGGAAAACTGGACAGCTACATGTAAAAGAATGAAATTAGAACACTCCCTAACACCATACACAAAAATAAACTCAAAATGGATTAAAGGCCTAAATGTAAGGCCAGACACTATAAAACTCTTAGAAGGAAACATAGGCAGGACACTCTATGACATACACCACAGCAAGATCCTTTTTGACCCACCTCCTAGAGAAAAGGAAATAAAAACAACAATAAACAAGTGGGACCTAATGAAACTGAAAAGCTTTCACACAGCAAAGGAAACCAAAAATAAGAGGAAAAGACAATACTCAGAATGGGAGAAAATATTTGCAAATGAAGCAACTGACAAAGGATTAATCTCCAAAATATACAAGCAGCTCATGCAGCTCAATATCAAAAAAACAAACAACCCAATCCGACAATGGGCAGAGAACCTAAATAGACATTTCTCCAAAGAAGATATACAGATTGCCAACAAACACATGAAAGAATGCTCAACACCAAAAATCATTAAAGAAGTGCAAATCAAAACTACAATGAGGTGTCACCTCACACTGGTCAGAATGGCCATCATCAAAATATCTACAAACAGCAAATGCTGGAGAGGGTGTGGAGAAAAGGGAACCCTCTTGCACTGTTGGTGGGAATGTAAATCGATACAGCCACTATGGAGAACAGTATGGAGGTTCCTTAAAAAACTAAAAATAGAATTACCATATACCCAGCAATCCCACTACTAGGCATATACCCTAAGAATACCATAATTCAAAAAGAGTCATGTACCACAATGTTCATTGCAGTACTATTTACAATAGCCAGGATATGGAAGCCACTTAAGTGTCCATCAACAGATGAATGGATAAAGAAGATGTGGCACATATATGCAATGGAATATTACTCAGCCGTAAAAAGAAACGACACTGAGTTATTTTTAGTGAGTTGGATGGACCTAGAGTCTGTCATACAGAGTGAAGTAAGTCAGAAAGAGAAAAACAAATACTGTATGCTAACACATATGTATGGAATCTTAAAAAAATTCTGATGAACCCTTGGGCAGGACTGGAATAAAGACGCAGACATAGAGAATGGACTTGAGGACATATGGAGGGGGAAGGGTAAGCTGGGATGAAGTGAGAGAGTGGCACTGACATATATACACTACCAAATGTAAAATACATAGCTAGTGGGAAGCAGCTGCATAGCACAGGGAGATCAGCTTGGTGCTTTGTGACCACCTAGAAGGGTGGGATGGGGAGGGTGGGAGGGAGCCACAAGAGGGAGGGGATATGGAGATATATGTATACATATAGCTGATTCACTTTGTTATACAGCAGAAACTAACACAACATTGTAAAGCAATTATATTCCAATAAAGATGTTTAAAAAAAAATAAATTATCATTGAAGGTTAAAAAAAAAAACTGTAAATGAGCTAGATTGGCTAAACTAATATCAGATAAAGAGACTTTAAAACTTCTAGAAGAGGAGGAAACTCTTCTCAACTTATTTTATGAGCCAATATTACTCTGATGCCAAATCTACAAAAATATACCAAGAAAGAAAACCACAGACCAATATTTCTTATGAATATACATGCAAAAATCCTTTTGCAATATACTAGCAAACTGAATTTAGCAATATATAAAAAGGTTAGTTAATATACCAACACCAAATGGGTTTTATGTCAGGATTTCAGAATTGTTTAACACCTGAAAATCAATTGATATAATACACCACATTAATAGAACAATGGACAAATTTAATAATATCATCACAACAGATGCAGAAAAAGCACTGACAACATCCAACACCATGATTTTAAAAATAGTCAAATTAGGGCTTCCCTGGTGGCGCAGTGGTTGAGAGTCCGCCTGCCGATGCAGGGGACACGGGTTCGTGCCCCGGTCTGGGAAGATCCCACATGCCGCGGAGCGGCTGGGCCCGTGAGCCATGGCCGCTGAGCCTGCGCGTCCGGAGCCTGTCCTCCGCAACGGGAGAGGCCACAACAGTGAGAGGCCCGCGTAACGCATAAAAAAAAAAAAAAAAAAAAAAAAATAGTCAAATTAGAAGGAGCATCCTCAACCTGATAAATGGCATCTGTGAAAAATCCTACAGGTCTCATCATATCTTAGGTGAAAAACTTCTTCCAAAGATCAGGAAAAACAAAGTGTGTACTCTTGCTACTTTTATTTGATATTGTACTGGAGGTTCTAGATAGAACATTTAAGCCAAAAAAAAAAAAAAAAAAAAAAAGCATCCAGACTGGAAAAGAAGAAGTAAAACTATTTCTATTTGCATACAAAGTGAGCCAATATACATGAAATTCTAAAACCACTAAAAAGCTATTATAATTAATAAATGAGGGCTTCCCTGGTGGCGCAGTGGTTGAGAGTCTGCCTGCTGATGCAGGGGACACGGGCTCGTGCTCCGGTCCGGGAAGATCCGACATGCCGCGGAGCGGCTGGGCCCGCGAGCCATGACCACTGAGCCTGCGTGTCCAGAGCCTGTGCTCCGCAATGGGAGAGGCCACAACAGTGACAGGCCCACGTACCAAAAAAATAAAATAAAATATGAGTTGAGCAAGATGTAGGATACAAGAATAGAGTACAAAAATGAATTGTCTTTCTATATACAGGCAATTACATTCTGAAAATGAAATTAAAATAATATTTACAATTGCATCAAAGAATAAAATAATTAGATATACATTTAACAAAAATAAGACAAAACTTGTACTCACAAATCCATAAAACAGTGTTGAAAAGATTAAAGACCTAAAAAAATGGAAAGATATTCCATGTTCATAGGTTGGAGGACTTAATATCGTTAAGATGGCAATACTCCCCAAATTTATCTATGAATTCAGTGCAATCCTTATCAAAATCCCACATGTCTTCTTTACACAAATTGACAAGCGGATCCTAAAATTCACATGTAAAGGCAGAAGACTCAGAATATCCAGAACAATCATTATAAAGAAGGTCAGGGGCTTCCCTGGTGGCGCAGTGGTTGAGAGTCCGCCTGCCGATGCAGGGGGCGCGGGTTTGTGCCCCAGTCTGGGAGGATCCCACGTGCTGCGGAGCGGCTGGGCCCGTGGGCTGTGGCCGCTGAGCCTGCGCGTCCGGAGCCTGTGCTCCGCAGGGGGAGAGGCCACAGCAGTGGGAGGCCCGGGTACCACAAAAACAAACAAAAAAAACAAAAAAGAAGGTCAAAGTTGGCATATCCATATTTCCTTATTTCAAAACTTATTACAAAGCATCAGTAATTAAGACAGTCAGCTGTGGTACTAGAATAAGGATAGACATACAGATCAATGTAAGAAGTTGAGAGCATAGTAATGAACCCTTACATTTATGGGCAATAGATTTCTGAATTGCCGGATTTCCAAGACAGTTGATTGGGGAAAGTATAGTACTTTCAACAAGTCATGCTCAAGCACAAAGAGTTCTTAATAAAGCAATATAAAGACCCTTGTTAGTACAATAAAATATATATACAACAAATAGAAAAAAAATTTTTGGAACATGAAACTCTAGAGTCCAATTACTAAAATAATTAGAATTATAATAGAGATTTTTTTTGTTCTAATTACCCAACTTTGTCCAAGAAATGTTTATCTGTATTATAAGGTATTAAACAGAAATAAGAACATAGGCATAAAAAGAGAATATCATTGATTTTTTTAAAATGGGCAGATTTTTAAATACTCAGTATAGAAGGCATATATTAGCAAGTACTGATTTTTATATATGTGTGTATATACATGTTAGTGTATGTGTATTATTGTAGTAATGGAATCACAATTCATTGGTTAAAAAACAATTATAGTTACAAATAGGAAATGCCCAATTAAAACAATGCAAAGTAAAATCTCAAATAATTAAATAATTAATAAACGATATTTAATATATTTAACTTGCTATTCTAGTAAATTAATTTAATAATGTAATCATTTAATAATTAAAGTAGAAGAAAATATGGGTGTGTATTTGATTTCAAAAGGCTGAACATCCATTAAAATTTTTTAAAAATATACCAAGAATAAGGCTGATGGATTTAGCTATATAAAATAACATATTTCTAAACATTAATAAAAACATAAAATTAAAAGAAAATCAAAATTTCTGAAAAACATGTCTTAAAATGTAATAGACAAAGACTTTTCCATATATGAACAGAGCATATACAAGTCAATAAGAAAATTAATAAAAACTCCAGTAGAAAAATGTGAAACAATAATAAGTATTGAGTAGAATACATCAATAACGTTAGATATATTTCAGTGTTTCATCTTGCAAATAATTAAAGAAATTAAAATTAAAAGGGAAATAGAAGTCTTTGCTTACCAAATTATTTAAAAATAGACAAAATAATGCCTGGGTAAATATTCCATAAAAGACCCTCTGCCCCTAATAGTAGATATGTAAAAAGTGCTTTCTCAAGAGTAATTTGGAAATAGGTATTAAGAATATTTAAAAATATGTATTCCACCTGCTTCAATAGTTACACTTCTAAAATTATTCTAACAATAATGTAAAATTGTTATTTGAAATATTCTCATTTCAACCAGTAGTGGAATGGTTAAACTGTATTGATGGCAGCTGTTAAACCTCATAAAAGTGTTAGAAATTCCATTTCTGAGGACCATTTCAACCTATGGCATATTTATATATAATGTAGTATTAGGTGGAGTAAACAGAATTCTGTTAAAATGATAAGAGTTAATGCGTAATACACAGTAGAAGTTTCTTAGATAACTTTTATTTAACCAACTCACTGGATTAACGCAATACTACTATTCCCTCCATAAAATTAGTCACAGAATTGCACCCCACAGAGAATGCTTGAGGTTGTTAGGCTTACTACTTCTACTCTTATCCTTTAAACTGTCTGCTCACTAAGCTTGAGTTACATAAGTATTCAAAGATCTCTTTATGCCATTTGAACTTACAGTTGTAATTAAATAATTTAATTAAATTTTATATAAACTGATAGAATTAGAATGTGAAAATAAAGTGTTATTCTGAAAAAAACAAAGCTGATGACTTAGAAAAATTAAATAATGGTGAATCTCTAAAAACAGATTTATTTAATTACGCACAGGTGATACAAGATTTTTTAAATGTGGGGTAATGTGAAATTTTAAAATAATTCTCACTAAGATTATACACATCTTTAAGTTTTCATATCACTTTTAAGAAACCAATACTTCAAATTGTAGACCATACAGGACAAATTATATGAAAATACCTTCAAGGATGAGATAGTCATAGGAAAAGTTTTGGTTCCATGTCAAGATATTACTAAATATTTATGCCTTTGTCTTTGTTTTCAGTTAAAACAAACCGTTTTAGGTATGTGTGTGTCATTTTATATGACTCTCACTCTTCCTGACTTTTTCAGTGGTCACACCAACCATCAGCCGTGATCACTCATCAGCAGTATTCTGTATGATCAACGATCAGTGGGACCCTTACTGTCTTAATGCTGTGTATGACCCAGGAACCATGACAGAACCCTAGGGCAGATAGGAGATTTGAGGAAGAACCAAAGTCAAGTTTGTCGGCCTGCCAGTCTGGTGAAATGGGAACTCAAAGTCATAAAGGAAGAATAGTTGCATACAAAAAAAAAGAAAAGAAAAGAAAAGAAAGAGCAGTATTTTTTGCACATCAGAATGTGTGGCTTGAAGAGTGTAAATATACCAAATATTGAGTGATTATTACAAAGCAGGGGGGTTTTGAGTCATGTCTATTTTCTCCTTCCACAATTAAGATACATCACTTTTATAAACAGAAAAAAAGAGCAATGTATTATCAAGGGATGTAGTAATTCAATTAGGAACTTAAACCGTACTGACTGAAATTCATGTAATTATGTTTTGAAGTAAAAGCCATATAGAAATATAAATTTTAAATAATTTCTTTACCTTTCGTATGAGAAGGAAAAGACCTAGTGTTCCTGCTATGACTGTTTGTGGGTATATGTGCAAAAGGGGCAGGAATGAAGGTTAGGGAGGAGGGAGGTGGGGAGAGAGAGGAAGACTCTAATCTAGAAATCAGCCACCCAATAAAAGAAAGTTGGAATGACTCTTCTAGAATACACTATAAAGGGAGGAGGAGTAGATTTTCCCTTTCTGAATGTTGGCTCATTAATAAGAGTTAGTTCTTGGCACATAAGCATTCCCAGAAGATGGAATATGTCTTTCTCCTTAAATTCATATAGGCTACCCAGAAACTCTTAAGTTCCTGGAATTTTTATTATAATTTTCATATAAACAAGCAATCATTTTGAGATTATAGTTCCTGGTAATGATCTCTGTGGATGCCATCAAAACATACATTTGCACTAGAAGACAGGGGATGAAAGAAATGGGAAAGACACTTTCTTAAAGATATATTTTTATTATAATGCTTATTTTTCTTTATTCATTCACATTGAGTATTACAGCGCCATTAGTAAATTGTTATTTTTATGAGTCTGTTTCACTCAGGAAATTTCTTAATTCATTACATTTTATTAGATCAGCAGTAATGAACCAAAAACAATATCATTTATTTTTATTACTACTGTAGGTTAAATCACAATGATTTATGTAGCCAGATTGAAGCAATGACTGTGTAATTACTCTGTTATTGTCAACAATATATTTTTCTTAAATAAGACACTTTAACCAAATGTTAAGCCAATAAAAATAAAAACTTGTAAGTGGAAATACAGTAGTAGACTAGCCACACAGTCACCATTTTGTACTGATGGTATGATGGATCTATTCTGGATGGTGGGCATGACTAATGTAAGGCAACAGGCAAAACGCTGGTATTAATGAAGTGATGGTGATGGGTCTCTCCACATCAGGATACATGGTTTTAAAATGTTATTATTGTATCAAAAATACAGTGGGCTCATTCCCTTAACTATAAACTGAATATAACCATTCCAGATAGACAATTGTCTGTATCTTTCTTTTTCTGTGTATGGAAAGGACTATTTTCTAAGCATCTATGACCATTTTCCTTTAATGTCTTACAGTTCCTAAAAGTCATAGCATGTTAGTAAATGTTCTTTCAGTCCAATCTCCTGAAGCCTTATGTCACTTTAATTGGTCCTGTCTTCAGAAGTAGAGAATAGCTACTCTGGCACCTGTATTGTAATCTTTAAGCTACTTGAAGTAATCAAAGAATGTTTTCCTATTCTGAGGAAAAAAAACCTCTATTCAAATAGGAGATTTCAGTAACTAAATGTTAAGGACTCAAGCCAACAAGTTTGGGGGATTTTATTAAAGTTGTATTAATATTTACATCTATCATGAAAGAATTACCTTCAAAATATCTAGAAGAAGAACAGTTATGGGTCTACCACTCATTATCCACAATCTGGTATACAAAACCAGAGAAAGCCAAACAATTAACTCATTTGGCAGCAAAACCTGACCAGAGCAGTCATGTGCTATTGATAGTTTTTATTCTACTTAGTGTGATTAATCAACTATTTCGTTGCAGTTTTATTAATGTGCTTGATTATAGAATGTTGTCCTAGAACCCGCTGTGAGTCTTCCCTAATATGTAGTGAAGGCACTATATTACTTTCTAAAATTGAAAAAAAGAAAGTCTTTATTCTGAAACACAATGAATCCAAAGGTTTGGGATAAGGGGTTGTGAATTTGGTTTGGAAAGGTGAAACGAAGTGTTCTAAGTAATGTTATTCTAAGCTATTTTCCCAGTTTCACTAATTTTTAAATATATCATTTTTTACTTCCTAACCTTTCCTCTACCCTGCCTGGTTAATTCAAAACCATAATGGGCAATACAAAGTCAGGTAGTCATGCACCTTGTTACTGGTCCTGAGATAATATGAGGATGGCATTAACACTTCATGTATAGAGATTACAGCAGATGGCCTCATTGTAAACAACCTGGGGGAGAAAAGATCAGAAATGTTTTGTCCAAAAATTTTGGAGAAACTGAGGTCAACTTAGAGAACCAAAAGGGAGATGAATGTTTTACATTTAGAAATCCATCTGACAACAAAGCTTCCTAAAGTAGGAAGAAATCATATAATCAGGTTCTTGGTGGTTTATAAATTATCATCATGCTCTCAGAATACCCTCATTCTGGTTTCTTGTCTACTTTTAACATTGGGTAGCCTTTTCTTACAGAGTTATGTCATGTTCCAGACTATGCAAAGTTAAGTAATTCCTTAAGTGTGATAAGTCACAGATATTTCTCTTTATATATAGAAGTAATACTATTTTGGAAATAGTAATTATTTTTTTGCTTCCAGTTTTATTGAGATATAATTGACATACAGCACTGTATAAGTTTAAGATGTATAGCATAATTACTTACATACATCATGAAATAATTGCCACAAGTATATAGCATCTCATATAGATACAAAATGAAGGAAAAAAATATTTTTCTTCGTGATGAGAACTCAGGATTTGTTCTCTTCACATACAACATACAGCAGTGTTAATTACATTGATCATGTTGTACATTGCATCCCCAGTACTTATTGATCTTATAACTGGAAGTTTGTACCTTTTGACTACCTTCATCCAATTCCTTCTTAAATATAAACTAACATGTTGTATAGCATATTTCATTACTACTAATTTAGAGCACTCTGAGTAAAACAAATACAAAAACGTTCTAGCTCTTTTTCTTCCTTTTCCTCTCTTCCATCTCTTTTTCGATTCTGTTTTGCTTGAGTTTCTTCAGGGGCAAACAATTTCGATTTATCACTGACCGTGTGAATATGATAGCAGACGCTAACAAATATATGCGTAGTCACACCAAATGAACACACAAGAACCCAAACACCAAGAGAATGCTCACACAACTATGGACACTTTTTGTTAACAACAGAGACTCCACTTAACAAAAAAGGAAGAAATTACAAGCTAATTTTTAAAATTTCAGTGATTTATGTACATGTTATGTCAGAATACAGTATGAAAGTGTAATGCATTATAAACTTTATCTCCATGAACGTTACTGAATGGCAGTTGCTGGTAGCAACCTTGCGTTCTCACATCTGTGTCTGTCTCATAGTCTGCTCTTAGAGCTCTTTTTCCCTGCCATAGGTGTGAGCAAGAGAACACCTGGTCCTTTAATTCTTTTTCTTTCTTCGTTTATTTATTCTGAGTGTGCCTAAGTCAGTACATGTCTTGAGGACTTGATATCATGAAGGCTCGTTACTTAGTGAAAAATGCCTACACCTGATAAGTTCAAAGAGAAGCAAGCCACTCAGTTTTTTCAGTATTTCATAAGAAACAGCACAGGGAGACAAAAATGTCCCTAAAGAGGAGCTGAAAACTTTTTAAGATGTTATTTTTGTTTTGTAACATTATTGGAAATGTTTAATGTATAAGCAATTCTTAATTCAATCAACTATCACAAGCTAATGATCCAAGCATTATAGGTTTGTCAGCATACAGTTTAACTTGTTAGGCTAATCTGTTCAAATTGTGGTTTCTTGTTTAACCTTCTTTCTTGTCTTTTTTTAGTTGGCCTATGATTTACGGCCTGTCAACCCCTGAATTTTTGAGGAATGACGCAATAATTATTTGTTGTATTTATTAAGTTCAAAAAAAAGGTTTAAAAAAAAATTTTTAAGAGTAGACCCAAAGAGAAGTGGAAACATTAGGTTTATAGTTGGCCAGATAAGAAAAGTTACTAAAGACAATGAACCTTGAGGAATCCGAGGACCACTAGCATGAATCTTGAGGCAATCCCACTACAAAGCAGAAGTTACTAAGAGAGAAAGCATCTCCCATGTGCCAAATCTATGTTGTTACCCAGAATATACCCCTCTTTCCCTAGGACCATCCTCAACACACTAGGACACATATCTTTGGTTGGGAAGATTCATCTGTGGAGATAGAGTTCAGCCAGTGCAGGTATTGATGTTAAATCTAAATGTAACATTTTATGGTACTTTAGGGACCTCTCATTATTTTCTACTGAAATACCCCTTATTGAATTAACAAAGGCTTTCACGACTTAATTCGAATCTGTGATTGCAGGAACAGAACCTAAAGCCTAAAGGGAAGTATCAACAATTTATGGGAAATCTTTAAGAGATCAAAAGGGTTAATAGATATAAAAGAAAATTTAAGTTAAGATAATCAGATAAGCTGATTAGTGTGAATACCATACAAACAGCAAAATTTATAAGATTTGAATTGTATTCCTTGGAAACTTTTATGTTTACAAGTTCTCTAAGGTGGGTAAATAGGTAAAATCTCAGAAAGCAAAATTTCAAGTCCCTTACTTTTATTAGTTATTCAAGATATTTATTAATGGTGTGTCTGATATTTTTTTCCCTGTAAAAATCAATGATTGTTTCAAAATAAGAAATGTAAGTGGTCAGTGTGTAGAATAGAATGACAGTAAAAAAATTAAGAACTGAGAAGAGTGGAAGGCAAAGGGCAAAATGCTTTATTCAACTGAATCAGCAGAAAGTGAGACTTTTAAAAGTTAAAATCCAGAATGAGTTTGGTCCAATTTCTCTATTTCTTCTTAAAGCCACAGTTTTCTTTTATCCTGGACTTAAGATGAGTAATGGACAGGACCGTCCGTTTTCTTCAATTCCTTGCCTGCAGAATTTGCTGCAGAATTACTTTTTCTCACTGAAGTCTATCATGTGTTACTGAAGGAAATAAAAATATGGTCTTATTGGCTGTGGAGAAAGGAAACGGCATTTTAGAAGCAAGACAGAGGTCAGCATTTGTGCTCAAGCTTGGTGTCACCATTTGAGTGGCTTCCAACTGAACAGTTCTATCCTTGTTCAGTGATAGCCCAACTCACAAAAGAAAACATCTTATTTCTGATACACTCCATCTGAGGAGACAAAAGTTACCTTTAACCCATTAGAAAAGCCACTGGCATACCTTGGTATTAAAAAATTTTTTTCAAAGTAAACATTATACTGTGCAGAGCTGAAAAGCTTAGATGTGTCAAGTTCTGGTGTCCTGTGCATTACTGCTCTTTACACGGGAGATTTCAAATCTTGGGCTTTCTTATAAGCATTTCTAGATTTACGAAATGTGCTTCTGAAAAAGCTTTGTCAAAAATATAATTTAACAGTAAACGGTGTTTATTCCTTTAAAAAAAAAAACTTATTTTGGTAAGAACACTTACCAAGAGATCTACCCTGTTAACAAAATTTTAAATACAATATTTTTGTCTATAGGTATGATGTTGTACAGCAGCTCTCTGGAGCTTATTCATCTTGCTTAACTGAAACTATATCCACTGATGAGCGACTCCCCATTTCCTTCTCCCCTGAGTCCCTGGCAACCACCATCCTACTCTTTGATTCTATGAATTTGACTATTTTACGGTAGATACCTCATATAAGTGGAATCATGCAGTATTTGTCTGTGACTTACTTATTTCACTTAGCATGTCCTCAAGGTTCATCCATCTTGTTGCATATTTCAGAATGTTCTTCTTTAAGATGGAATAACATTCCATTGTATGTATATACAGTATTTTCTTTAGCCATTCATCTGTTGATGGATGTTTTAGTTGTTTCTACATCTTAGCTATTCTGAACAGTGCTGCAATGAGCATGGAAATGCTGATATCTCTCTGAAATCCTGATTTCAATTCTTTTGGATAAATACCCAGGTGTGTGGTTGCTGGATAGCATGGTAATTCTATTTCTAATTTGTTCTTTGTACATTACTCTTAAGGAAGAGTCCCACGTCCTGAAGATTTACAAGACCCTGAAATATTGGCTCAAAATTACCTCTCTGACTTCATTTATTACCTCCCTTCCACATTCTGCGAATCTGAAGACGCTTGTCTTTTTTTCTGTTACTTGAATGTATAACATTCTGTGGTTTCTCAGCCTTCATAGTGTTTTTCCTAGAAAAATTGTATCTTTCTCTTTCCTTACTTAACTCTTTCTACAATATCCAGACTCAGCTTTCCTTGCAAGTCTGGGTTAGGTGCTCCTTATTCACGTCTACTCCTCCAGAGGTAGCACTAATCACCATTTATTGTAGATTTTTAATCTCCTCACAAGAATCAAAGCACCATGAGATCATGGACCAAGTGCATTTCGTTTACCATCCCATGCTTGGTACATAGCATGTGTTCAATAACATTTGTTTAATGGATGCACAAATGTCTGCTGCCACTGAAATAACCTTAATTTGTGAAAATAGCTTTAATTCTTAGGATTTTATATTTGATGATGGAAGAGATGATTTTGTGTCATTTTTATTGCTAAAAATAGTGATAATAATATTAATGGCAGGGATAATAATAACTGTTACTAACTTTGTTGAGTTTCTACCACGACTAGACACTGTATTAAGAACTTTAATATAGTATTTCATCCAATCTTTATAACAGCTCAACAAAGTGGTATTACATTTCCCATTTTTTTAACTTAATTAATTAATTTATTTATTTTTGGCTGTATTGGTCTTCACTGCTGTGCGCAGGCTTTCTCTAGTTGCAGTGCGTGGGCTTCTCATTGCGGTGGCTTCTCTGTTGCAGAGCACAGGCTCTAGGTGCACAGGCTTCAGTAGTTGCAGCTTGCGGGCTCTAGGGCACAGGCTCAGTAGTTGCGGCTCGTGGGCTCTAGGACACAGGTTCAGTAGTTGTGGCACATGGGCTTAGTTGCTCCGCGGCATGTGGGATCTTCCTGGACAAGGGCTCGAACTCATGTCCCCTGCATTGGCAGGCGGATTCTTAACCACTGCACCACCAGGGAAGTCCTACATTTCCCATTTTATAGACAGAAAACTAAGACTCAGAAGTAATAATATGCAAAGTAACAACAGGAAAAGTCAGAATTTGAATTCAGTTCTGTTTTCAAAGATTGACTTAATGACACTATAACTAAATGATTTATGCAGGGAGATTCAGGGGGTAACCTATACTTCCAGCAATTGATGAGTTTCCATTATTAACACATTACTTTTAAATTATGAGGTAGATAACTACATGAGAGAAAATTAGATAAGTGGGTGAATATTTTTTTAAAAATACTCTTTCTCTCTGGTACCGTGTGCTTTGTACTGTACCTAACAAAAAGCCTTAGATATAGACGTATACCTACCTGTTAGGAGTCCTAATTAATACTTTACCTTCTTTGCTTACTCTCACATTACTATATCCAATTTCCATTTTCTCATGATTTTTCACCATTTCTACCTGATGACTATCATCACTTTGTTGTAGGGTTTTGGAACATCATCCTTTTATCATCCTTTTCGCCATAAATGTCACTGGGGCTTAATAATAAAAATGACAACCAATGCTGTGGCAATCATTCTGTCTCCACATCTGTGAGGTAGTGACCATTCTATACTATCCCACTTGTACGGACTTATAAAATTAAGTCACTAATAATTAATGGCAGTTCAGGGGTATGAATCCAAGCTGTCTGACTCCAGAGATAGTGATTTTCAGGTGTCAGTGGTTCTTACTAAGCAAACAACAGGAATATAATTTCTCCTCTTTCTGCCTTTTGTCCTCTTATGCAGTTCAGATAAAGAGGAAATCTCTATCTCTTAAATTTAGACATATGATCTGTTGTTTCAGAGCATCTTTCTATTGGAAAAATTTGTGCAAAATTTCTAAGTACTCTCAGATACTTCTATGCATAACCCGAGAGGTTTCTTATGTGAAGCTAAATTCTAAATAACTTTTAATTTAATTTTAATGGATTCAGGAAAGATATATTAGGTTTTGCCCTGTACCTTTTTACATACATTTACACAAATATTACTTAAACAATTACTTAATAGAATACAAACCTTATGTTTCAAATTGAAGTTATATTTCTAATATTTAATGGAAAATTCTCCCAGTGAATTAATCACAACGTTCCTCACATCTGGATTCATTGCCATGATTTGGTGGTAGCATTTGATCTGACTTGAGAGGATGTAGGTAATATGTGATAAATTGCTTAGCAAATTAGAAATTAGGACCTTCGACATGTTAAATTAGGCTAGGTCACCTGAAAATTGAAGAGAGATAGTTTTCAACACGCAACACAAGGCACTGAGTACTCAGCGACAGGTATGAGTTCTTCCCTACTATTGTGTCTGCAAACGCAGGTTGTTTCCTTGATGGCCTGTGTTGCTTGGGGATTAGACACTCAAGCCAAAATTCTGATCTCAAACTTGTTTGGGAGACTTGCTGATATTTACAAGAATATTTCAGGATGATGCCTGCCAACCAGAGTCGTCCTTGCTTTAGCAGAACTCAGGACTTTGCCAGAAAAATGCCACGGGAAAAATGTAAAAGCATATAGACTCACAAATTTCATTTTGGTCTTATCAAGTATGAAAAAAAATCATTAAATATATTCAGAGGTTCTATCATGTGACCGCTTGACCATAACAATAAATATATATATAAATAACATAAATACATAAATAACAGTTTTGGACTTTTATAGACATCTGGTTTGAAATTACTTTTGTTACTAAAAATGAAAAACAGTATCGTATGAGAACGTAAATCAAGTTATGGTTTAAAATATATATTGTCAAACATCTTCATCAATAAAAAAGTGGTCAAGGTCAGCTCACAATGTAGCATTTCATAAAATCCCCCCAAAGAAATAATGTTTCCTGATATTCTGCACAGACTGCTATTAGATGGGGAAAAAAAGATGTTCTCCTATGAATCAGTGGCTAGCAGAACAAATGCTGGGCTAATTTGGTGCTATCTCTGGTCTCCAGGAAACTTTCTTCTCTCAGAGGATGAGAATGACAATAACAATACATAAACATTCTGACGTAGATCTGGAAATGAAATAGCAACATCTGGGCTACTAGTTTCTCAAGGTAAGATGATTGGAGGTCCTTGGAGACAGACAGCTTTACATACCACCTTTGATTTCGCAGTCTTGAATTGCTCATCTGTAAAGCACTTTTGTTGACTGAAGGATCTGTGAATCAGAATGAACAAAGACATATTCACATTATAGCAGATATGTGGATACACACTTCAGTTTAAGTGTCAAAGCTTAGCAGATATTTTTATAAAAGGAATATCTCACTTGCCAAGAGTGACACTTGTAATCTAGCTTCACTTAGCATCTCTGAGTCTCATGAAGATTGCACAGCAGCCAAAACACTATATAAGGCATAAGACCAAATAAATAAGCACCTTATCACTCAGTGATTTTGCCTTCATTTTCTTCTGACTGATAGAATAAATGTTAAACAGCACAAGGTATCAGTTGGGTGTATGTGCCAGCCATTAATATGCCTACATTTTGTTTAGAAAGTGATTTATTAAAATATGCTCCTATTAATGTACTAATAAGATATTTTCTGTATATCTAACAGAGGTGGCAGTCACTTGGATATGCCCAAATTTTCCAGTTTTCTGAGTTCAGTCTCTCTTTGGTTTATCATTCGAATACTTAAGTTCTCATACTATGCATGTAGTAACCGGTAGTTACTCCTCATTAATAATTTCAAAAAGCAGGAATTTCCTGAGTCTTAGTTTCCCAGTCACCTCTTGCTCCGATTACTTGCTTCCACTGTATTCTAGATGTTGCTTGGATCTCACCTCCTGCAGCTGATCTCTTCTCCCCATCTGGTGCTCATCCAAAGTTGCATCACAGACTCTTTGCAATTCCCTAAATCAGTTAGGAAAATGAGACTGTAGTAGGGCAAGAGTTTTCCTCAATGTCTGGGTATATTGGGGGGTGGGGTGGAGTTACATCATAGTACAGTACCAGAAACAACCAGAAATCGAATCCTATACACACCTGTTCTTAAAAATTCTTCAGACTTTTCTGCTACTAACTACTTCCTCTCCACAGATAACCCCAGACACTCACACTGCACCTGGAAGCTTGCTCATGTCTCCTTTGAAACAGCCTTGCCAAACAGATTAAACAGTCAATTGATTTAGCACGCAAGACTCAAAAAGAGATAAGGAAACAAATCTTTTACTCTCTTCCCATTGCCGATGCTCCACCAGCTCCCTCCACACCCCCAAATCCTCTCCAGGGACTTTTTCTTCCCTGTTCCCTGGGTAAAATCTAGTAAGGATTCCATAATATTTATGATCCCTTTCCTATCATCAACACCTTTAAATCACGAAAGAGACTTAGTTCAGCAATTAAATTGCCTCGTACTCTTACCAGTAAATACTTTGAAGCTTTTTTTAAATTAAAGCTTTTCCCCAGGCCCCATTGGGGGTTCAATGAGGGCGGAAAGCCTGGAGCATCACCTGTACTTGGCTCCACACCCCACTGCCCTTCTCCACAGTGAATAGCTCTGGGCCTTTCAGTGTTAAAAGTAGAGGGAGGGAAGAGAAGTAAAGAGGAGGAAAGATTGGCTTGACTGGAACCCAAAATATTCAGCGTTAGTTTCATCTAGGATAACAGATGTCTTAAACTTGAGTCATTTATCTTCTTTTGTGTTGTATTCATGAATTTTTGGAGGATCCTTTTGTTCTGGAGGAGGCTAAATTAAAATTGTTCTTTTAATTCAGGCTACGGATTCGTCTAGCATAGTATTCCCCTGCCAGCCACTAGTTTCCTGTGGTCCACTCTACGTGGACTGTCTCTTTCACCAAGTGCCACACAGGGGGAAAGTCCATTTAAGTTGAGTCCACGTTCCCCCTTGATGCTCACATGCACCAGTGGGAAACACTCAACACCCACGTATTTTAGGTATTCCTGAAAGAACTGCTTCTCCTTGCTCCACCATCTGAAACCAGCCAGCCACAAACACTCACCTTTAGGAAAGTTTTTCAGGGGCAGGTCCTGAAACACTAGTTAAGCTCCTTGTAGAATGAACTTGAAACCCTGCTCACACAGCTTAAGGTAAAGAGGAGGTCCCCTCTCTACCACCATGATGGGAGAATTAGAAGAAATGCATTGTAACCCTTTTCAAAGAAACTTCCCTCCATTTTCCAGTGTCATTCTTCCATCTGGTCCAACATTATTTAAAGACTGGTAGTAGGGGTTCAGTTAAAATTGGCAGTACTTACTCAGAACCCCTCCTTTGGAAGCTCTCCTTAGGGACCTCACATTTTGTTTTGAAATATACATATGGGTGCCACCTATTCTTGGGCCTCAGTCAAAAGTAAGGAAAATATTGTTGCTTTTATCATCTTGTTGCAAGAAAAAACAAAATCCCGTTTTCTCCCTAAGAGGATTCTATAGCCATATTTTGAAATAAGAAAACTTCTCTAGCTGCAAAAGAATTGGTGATTCTGCATTGTCCTCTAAAGATACTGTGTTACACTGTGTACCACCCTCAGCTTAAGTGTATAACTGAAATCAACTACTGCATCATGGTATCTCCATAGGCCTCTGGTGTACCTATAGGAAAAAAATATGCTTAAGTATGAATATTTTCTGAGCTCCTTTGGTCTTGCTGCTCAGTAAAAAAAAGAAAAATCTGCTAGAATAAGAAAAAGAAAGAAAGAAAGGCAGTGTATGGAGAAGTTGAAGGTTTTTTCTCTCCACACTTCAGTAGGATAGTTACTTCAGAATACTCTAGACACACAAAACTGGCTACCAGTAGTAAAACTTAGATGAGACACCTAAAGAATGGGAATAATAATATTTTCCTTTAAGGGTTGTTGTCAGAATTTAAACTGTGAGTCTAAGTAGTGAGTATTCATTAAGTGTATTATTACCATTATCTTTATTAAGGTGTTTGACGTTTTTGCCTGTGACAGATGTGGTTTTTATTGTAGTTATTGGGTTTTATTATGTTACTATCTCTGTGGATTTATGTTCATTTCCCTGCTAACTAAAGAGATTGAGCATATTAGTGGACAATCCAGTGATCTGATTTTTTAAAAGGATAACTTAATGTTTTTACCAGTTTTTAGACATATTTTGTGTTTTCTTTACTATTCTCTTGGTTTGATTCTTTTTCTTCTTTCACATCTTTTGTCAAATTAATAGACTTTCATAATCCTCTTTATTTTATTCATCTATCTATTTGGAAGCATTAGGTGGCATTTCTTTTATTTTTTTCTTAAATTTTAACATACATATTAAGTTCAACCTTCCTCAAGAAGTTAAAATTATTTTATATTTCTGTTGTCCTTCTTATACAACTTTCTATTGTCCTTCTATTGTTGTGTCCTTATACAACACAGAGTTTAACCTTTTTCTATCAATCGAACACCCAACAGTCCAATCTTATCCTAATATCCAATCTTATCCTTTAAAAGATACAAGCGTTAAAATTACCAATATTTTATGACTCTGTTTACTGAGGCAGACTGTAAAATTACATGGCATAGGGCATGGTTACAGGGAAAGAAGAAGAATTGGGAACAATAATGCCATCCTCTCAGCTGGTATCAGCTTTTTTACTTTGACACATGGAAGACATTACTCCTTTGTCTTCTATCATCTATTTTTCCTGGTGGCCTACTGTTATATTTAACTATTGTTGCTGTTTGGGTTATGTCTCTTTTCTTCTTGGTGGTTTTTAAGATTTTCTCTTTATCATTGATGTTCTGCCGATTAACTGCAATGTTTCTAAAAGTGGATTCATCTTATTTATTCTGCCTGGTACCCAGGGCGTATTACCAATGTAACATTCTTTTTTCAAATCTGAAAAATTATCCCTAAATATGGACTAACTGACATTATCTAAAAATATGACTATCATTTCTTTCAGTCTCGTTTAGAACGCCATTGATATAACTGGGTATAAGGTGGAGCTTTTCAGTTTATTCCTCATATTTGAACACTCCTTTTCTTTCTTTTTTGCTCAGGCTATGTTCTGCATAAATACCTTAGGAAAATATTTTAACCTACTAATTTTCTTTTCACCTGTGTCCACAGTATATACTAGTTATTGATGTTCCCCTCCTTCACCCACCCCCCTCCAACTCCCAGTACCTATAATTGTCTTTTTTTTTTTTTTTTTTTTGGCCTTGCGTGCGGCATGCGGGATCCTAGTTCCCCGACCAGGGTTCAAAGCCATGCCCTCTGCATCGGAAGTGCAGGGTCTTAACAACTGGACTGCCAGGGAATTCCCTATAATTGTTATTTTCAAAGCTTTGAATTGGTTTCTTTTCTCATCCACCAGATACTGTATCATGTTTGCCTCTTTTTCTTTCTTAATTTCTTGCTCTTTTTAAAATTAAACTTGTTTCCTTCATCTCTCAGAGACAGCCTTAGTTATGTTCAAGTACTTGTCAGACAGTTGTAAAAATATATTATCTTTTCCAGCAGTGCTTTCCCAATGATAATGTGCATATTAGTTACCTGATGGTTATATCAGAACATGAATTTTGATTTAACTGGTCTGAGGTGAGGCTGAGACTCTGCATTTTTGACAAACTCCAAGGTGATGCTGATGCTTCTAGTCCAAGGGTCAAGGTCCTAGAGTTTTGATCTATTGTTTGGTATTTTTTTTTTATTGTCAATATTTATTTATTTGGCTACATCGGGTCTTAGTTGTGGCACACAGGAGCTTTTGTTGCGGCGTGTGGGCTTCTCTCTAGTTGAGGCACACAAGCTCAGTAGTTGTGGTGCACGGGCTTAGTTGCCCCGCAGCATGTGGGATCTTAGTTCCCCAACCAGGGATCAAACCCATGTCTCCTGCATTGGAAGGCAGATTCTTAACCACTGGGCCACCAGGGAAGTCCCTTATTGTCTTTATTAGCCTTAGATGACTTCATGTGTTTGGGATGTTTGTTTTCAGACTCATTTTGAGTGGAAACTATTTTAACTTTGATCTATTGTTTTCCTCCTCAAGCAACTTGTACCCCACCCCTGACACACACACACACACACACACACACACACACACACACACACACCTCCCATTCCTGTGATTTTACAACTGACACCACACACTCCTTGGGTTCCTGGTCCAGAACCAAATCTTTTAATGATGCTTACGTACTCCTGGTGTGCGGACTACTGGGGAGGTGTCAGACATGTTCAAGGAGACAGTACACGCTTTTGCTTATTCCTGGTCTGTGAGTAGCAACAGTCCCTTTTATTCCCAGCCACATTTCATGAGTGGAGCAGTGGACTTCCGGCCCAAGCCCCTGGCTTCAAGCAGTGAGATCAGATCCCACTTCCTATCTTACTACCTTGCACGAACAGCTTTAATCCACTTTACTCTCCAGTAGCCAAACACCTGGATTCAGGAAGTCTCTGGCTCAGTCCCACTCAGCCATTTTCATTTCTGTTCCATTGCCTCCATAGAAATGTTTGTCTTCTTTTTAAGGACAGGTATATGTTTTGGCTTTATCTTTGAAAATTTTACCTGTTACCATCATGTATTTGGAACAGAGAGAGTGGACCAACATGTTAACATACAGAGACACCTCAGCCAGGTATCTTTTCCTACATTTTTTAGCTGGACCAGAGTCTTCATGTGTGGAATGAAATTTAAGCACAGATCTTAAAAAAATACAAAGTTAATAATTATTGGTAATAAAAGGTTGGTTCCATCCTTTTATATGTCATTTTAAATAATTAGGTCTAAAAGTTTTGTTTTAGAAACGAGTGTTTTTCTAAGTGAAGTTTTTTTTTTTTTTTTTTTTTTTTTTTGTGCGGTACACGGGCCTCTCACTGCTGTGGCCTCTCCTGTTGTGGAGCACAGGCTCTGGACGTGCAGGCTCAGCAGCCATGGCTCACGGGCCCAGCCGCTCCACAGCATGTGGGATCTTCCCGGACTAGGGCAAGAACCCGTGTCCCCTGCATCGGCAGGCAGACTCTCAACCACTGCGCCACCGGGGAAGCCCCTAAGTGAAGTTTAAGTACCATACCTTGTGTGTAGAAATACTCCAGAACTTGTAAAAAAAAAAAGAAGTGTTGGGGCTTCCCTGGTGGCGCAGTGGTTGAGAGTCCGCCTGCCGATGCATGGGACACGGGTTCATGCCCCGGTCTGGGAAGATCCCACATGCCATGGAGCGGTTGAGCCTGTGAGCCATGGCCGCTGAGCCTGCACGTCCGGAGCCTGTGCTCCGCAACGGGAGAGGCCACAACAGTGAGAGGCCCATGTACCGCAAAAAAAAAAAAAAAAAAAAAAAGAAGTGTTATGAAGAAATATCACATATAAAAATGTAACTTCTCTAAAAACTTAAACTAAAAAAAAGGCATTTATGTATATTTAAATGGTAATATTTAAGTATATATCTGCCCAACCCACAACTGAACATTAATTCATATATTTACTGACTGCCTATATGTGTCTACAATGAGTCTGGATAATTCAGTCCACAAATCCCTCCATGGTATTAAATTCATAATGTTGAAAGGGACCTTAATCTGGTACAATTGCTTTCTTACAAGACTGTCTAATAAACTACTTCAGAAAAAATAATTTGGCTAAAGCTTTCTTTCACAAATATCAGAATAGTCTTCTGCAAATTACTTTTGTGATTTGTTCCAGGGACTTTTATGGCTAGTGGCAGTGGAGCAGATTGGAATGTTCTCACAGTGGGAGTGGAGATCCCAGTCCAGCCCTAATTCTGTCCCTAATATAAGATCAGAGTTTAAGGCAATTTATTCTGGCTCTTTGTGTCTCAGTTTCACATATAGAAAATTACTGAGAATTTTGCTTTGCTCTAACAAATCATTGGGAGGCTGAAACGTGGTAACAGGCATAAATAAGTTTTTAGAAAAGTTAAATAAGAAATACAGTAAAAAGGACAATGAATTCAAATTAGCTATCTATATCACCTCACTTTCAAGACTAGGGCTAACCTTCTCCTGTTAGGAGCTCAGAAGACAGTGGAGGACTGCATTATTTCGGTAGTCAAATCTAATTGTATCAGCAGCATATGGCACATATAAAATACACTTTCTTTCATATAATGTGGTTTTCCAGGAGTCATTGGGCTAAACAATTCCTTACCCTTCTCCTTCTTACTGCCATTCTTCTCTCTCTTTTACAACATCCTTCTTACCTTTTGGTTAGTAGGTCATAAGCTCAGAGTGAATTCGGAAGCTAAAACATATTTCAGCAATTAGCACCCTAGAAACTCAAGCTGTTTTTTGGCAATATTCTAAAAAGATGATTTCAGCACCTTTCATCCCGAGCTTGCTTGATAATTCACATTCCTGTGTCCTTGGACTTGGCAGGCTCTCCAGTGCTAGAGGTACATTCTTAGGTTGGTGAGGAAAGTGTGAGCCACTTAAAGATGCTAAATAGGGATGTCAGCTACATCTGAACTAGATAGACTGAGTTAGTGGGGTTTTGTTCCTGGCCCGTTCTCTCTATTTTTAAATGTTATTGTACTCAGAGCTATTCTGAACATTTTAGTTAACTCCCTGCCATCCACCTACCTATCTTATTATTAGCTACTCTCTCTAGAAATATTTTTAAAGAAGTTTAAAAAGAGATGAAACAAAATGTCTTCCAAACCACTTCTACCTCTGGCTTCAGAGAACTGAGCAGCTCTTAGCTGCTTTTGTATCATATTTCTCAGAGGCAGGAATAACTGAAAGCCAAAAAGAGACTAGGGAATTTGGTCCAACATGGAAAGTCCTTTATATTTTAGGTTACTTTACATTCTCAGACACAGGTGATAATTACCCATTCAGGAAAAATTAATGTTTAGTCCTTCTCTAGTTAAAATAAGAATGGCATTGTGAACATTAACCAATAAGGATAATTACAATTGGGTTTTTTTGAGAAGGTACATAACCATTTTTCCTCCCCTCCCTCAATTCACAAACAAGTGTTTCCCAACCAGCCAAGTGTATATCTTGTTTGTCTCCAAACTGGGTCTAAATAAAAAGTCAGTAAAGTGACCAAAAGCCTAGAGGGGACCTAATACATGAGGTTAATGCCAGGAACTTATATCCTCTATTTGAGCTACTCAAGATCTCTTTCTTTTCTTCTCTTTGGCTGCTTGCTCTGATAGCTGGTGTTGCAAAGAGTTCTAATTCTAAAATTGTGTGATCAAAAGATTCTAAAGAAAATAAACAATAGGAGTCTTTGGACCATAAGTTCATTGTTTGTACACATTTAACATAGGGTATGTAAGAAAGGATAGGATGCACATTTGGTTGGAGAGTGGCAAAAACTTCAAAATCAGAAGGTTAAGGTTCTGGTCCTAACTCTGGTTGGTTCTCTATAGCACTAAAAAATCTCTCAGTTGGGAACGCATGTCAAAATACACTACTAGCTTTCCTACCATATATTCCCATATATACTACTAGACCCCACCACTAAGTTCTCTGAATCAGAGTCTTGGAGAGTAGAGCTCAGTTGCATGTTTTAGGTTCCACAGAGGATTCTGATGTGTGCCCCTCATGGACAAATATTAAGCCAGCTGATTTTCAAGTTTCCTTCCCATTTTGGCATTCTTTGAGTCTATGACTCTATCTATGTATCAGAATTCTAGCAAATTGTTGTAAAGAAGAAACTAGAGGGCTTCCCTGGTGGCGCAGTGGTTGAGAGTCCACCTGCTGATGCCGGGGACACGGGTTCGTGCCCTGGTCCGGGAAGGTCCCACATGCCGCGGAGCGGCTAGGCCCGTGAGCCATGGCCACTGAGCCTGCGCGTCCGGAGCCTGTGCTCCGCAACGGGAGAGGCCACAACAGCGAGAGGCCCACGTACCGCAAAAAAAAAAGAAGAAGAAACTAGAGAAAGAGAAGCAAAAATGCAAGCAGAAGGAAATGTGTATAAAAGTAAGAAAAGAAATCAATGAAATCTAGAACAGTAGAACAATAGAGAAAATACATGAAACCAAAACTGACCTTTTAAAAAGCTTATTACAATTGGTAAAGTTCTAGCCAGCTTAGTAAAGAAAAAAATAAAAGAGAAAAGACATGTTATAAATATCAGAAAGATGGGATATCACTACAGACTCTGCAGGCTTTTAAAGTAAATATGAAATACTATGAGTGATTCTTCATCCATAAATTCAACAATATAGATGACATGGACCATTCCTCAAAACCCACAAACAACCAAAACTCACTCTAGATGTAATAGATAACTTTAATAGTTCTATAACTATTAGCTAAATTATATTCATATTTTAAAACCTTTCAAAAGAAGAAATCCCCCATGGCCAGGAGATTTCACTGGCAAATATTTAAAGAAAAAATATCATCAATTCTATAGCATCTTTTCCAGAAAATTACAAGAGGATAATACACTTCACAACTAGGCCAATGTTATCCTGATACTAAAACACTAGGCAAAGACAGTATAAAATCAATAGCACTTACAACATAAGCAAAAATCCTTAATAAAATACCAGCAAATGAAATCCAGAAATATATGAGAGGAATGATACATCATGACTAAGTGGGGATTTCCCCAGGACTATAGGTCTAGTTCAGTATTTAAAAATCAATGTAATGGCCCATATTAACAGTCTAAAAAAGAAAAGCCACCTGATCCTATCATTTGATGTAGGAAAAAACACACAAAAAAATTAAACATCAATTCAAAATAAAAACTCTCAGCAAACTAGGAATAGAAGATAACTTCTTCAACTGGATAAAAAGTATCTACATCCCTCCGTGCAAAAAAGAAGCTATCATCATAGTTAACAGTGACAAAGATTTGCCCCTAAAATTAGGAACAAGGCAAGGATGCCCACTCCCATCACTTCAATCTAGCATCATACTGAATGTCCTAGGCAAAACCCATAGAAATGTACAACGCAGGGAGTGAATCCTAATAGTTAATAATCATGTACATTAGCTCATCAGCTGTAACAAATGTACCATACCAATGCAAGATGTTAATAGTAGAAGAATAACAGAGGAAACTGTGTGTGAAGACGGGTGGATAGAACGGGGAGTATATAGGAATTCTGTATACTTTGCTCAATTTTTCTGTAAACCTAAAACTGTTTTAAAATACAAAGTTTATTAATTAAAAGACAAAAATTAATTTTACTATATATTAATTTCAAAAATAAAAATTTAAAAGAGACATAGAGAGGATAACTAATTAATTAGCCCAAAATGGAAGTGACTAGAAAGCCCAGTGAGAGAGGGACCAGGAAAATGCAGACTTTTGCAATGGATATCTTGCCATCTTTATATTCCAGTTTCAGTTCGTTAATTAATTCCTTTCTCAATCCATTTTCAGGACTGACTGCAAGTAAGAATTTGATTTTGTTTTACTTTCAAAGAAGGAAATTATTATCAGGCAATCCTTGTTAATATTTCAGGTAGACTGAAGCAGTAGTTTCTTCTGTTGTTACTGACAGAGCCATTAAACTGTGATTCCTTTTTAGTAACCTTTCTATACATTGCAGACTCCATTCAGCTGCTTCTCAAGTTATTGAGATAGCTTGAGATATTGTTCCACTACACTTATCATCCTCCACATTTTTAATGAAGATATTTGATTGGTACCACAACATGTCTGGGTTAATATATAATAAACATCTTTTTAAGCAGTGACCAGTCCTTTTATGATATGGCATAGCCACACTATTATGATAAATTGCCTTAAACAAGTTCAACTTGATAACTATGAAAAAGGTTACATTGTTCTTCAATTATCCTTTTAATCAATCTCCCAGGATAATCATTCTGCCTAAAAATATGTTTCTCAATACTAATTTCATTATCTAGGTGATTCTCATCACTAATCATTAGAGTGTGATTCTCCATATTCTTAACAACTCTAACTTAAATGGGTGATTAGACTCAATATGCAGGATATTACCTGCACGGTGGTCTTGATAATATATTCTCCATTGTAACTATCTTCGCTTCATCTTACTAATAGATGTTAAAAAAGAAAAAAATCTCTTATTAAACCCTTCCACAGTAAATCATATATCTAAAGGAAGATTACTTTTCAAAAAAAAGAGATAATAAAGGACTTTCTTTCCTTTATGCCAAGAAAACCTTCTTATAAAATTTTGCTACCCTGAATATCATTGAGCCTTTTAAAGTAATAGAAGCAAACATCCTTTCAGAATACTGGCAAAGCGGGGCTTCCCTGGTGGCGCAGTGGTTGAGAATCTGCCTACTAATGCAGGGGACACGGGTTCGAGCCCTGATCTGGGAAGATACCACATGCCGTGGAGCAACTAGCCCCGTGAGCCACAACTACTGAGCCTGCGCATCTAGAGCCTGTGCTCCGCAACAAAAGAGGCCGCGATAGTGAGCTGCCCGCGCACCGCGATGAAGAGTGGCCCCCTCTTGCTGCAACTAGAGAAAGCCCTTGCACAGAAACGAAGACCCAACACAGCCAAAAATAAATAAATAAAATTTAAATATATATATATATATTTAAATTTTATTTATTTATATATATATATATAGGCAAAGCATTTAGGGATCCTATGTTGTTGAAGATGTGGATAAAAAAAAAGATGTAACTTTAATTATGGAGAGTAGAATAGTTCTGCGGCTCTTCTAGTTTTGTTTAGTATCCGACACTAGACTAATCCATTTTCACAAAATAGGCCTTGATAAAGCATTCCTGATTTTGCCATGCTGCAACATACACCACCTAGTGACAGCTGGCAGAACTTCAGTGTAAGTATTTGTGAGGTACCACTAAATACAAGCTCTAAACACATCTCTGGGTTAACCTTCACCTTTTACATGACAGTGTGTGAATAATTTTATACATTCCTCTCACTTATATAATGTCTTCCTCTCTTAAACATGTTTTCCTCACCTCAGGGCCAGTCTTTAACCTGTGTTTATAATTATTTGTTATAAACTCTGACTTTGCTTGGGTTTTAGGAAAATGTCATCTAGACAACCCTACTTGCATCTGAGTCTGGGTTACAGAGCAATTCCAGAACCAGTTTCTAAGATAAAACAAAATAGAAGCTGTATTCTGACCCTTTCATGTGTGTTTGTTGACTCTAGTTAATAAGTTTATTGATTATATTATAATTATTATTTACACTTTAGGTTCTAAAAATTTATAATTTATTATAAGTTTCTCAATATGGAAATATTTTCAAAATTACTTTTGTTTTCACTCATTAAAATTTAACTTTTTATATGGTAAAAATTCATACAGTAAATTAATTATTCAGAAAAAGTAAGGAGGTATTTTTAAGCTATTATAAAATCAACATGTTCTGTAGACATCTATTTTAACAGTGAAGAGAAAGTTGACACACTCTCACTCATTTGAATATTAGCTTTGATTTTCAGGAAACTTTCTCATATCCTCCCTTTTCCCAAGAGAGTAAACATATGCTATTTCCTTTAAAACAAGATCCTGTCCATTTGCTTGCCAATGATTGTGATGGTTTGCCAGAAAAAGAGAAAATACATCCCACCATTTTTTGTCACAATGACTTACACCAGCTTAAGCAGCAGACTTCATAAACCAAGACTTATCACTTCAAGGTTATTTCCATGTGACCTGTGGAGAATACTCATGAATAGGAGGGGAAAGCATGTGGCTTTCTCTGCTGTAGGGCTGAACGCCTCAGTGCGAGACTAGAAGGCAGTTCTGAGTGTTGTGAAGTAACCATTAAGTTACACGCTTGTCATTTCTTGTACATTCACTCAGAACTAATGCACATCACTTTTTCCAATTATAATCATTCCACCATTTAACAAGCACAAAAGGCCTTAGATTCCAATTTGCCACTGATGCCTCCCTCTCACTTGCTTATTTCTTGGAATTTCCATCTTGCTAGGTGTGCGTGGCTCCAATAATACGGAGCGTTCACTCTTCCTAAAACAAACTTGCAAATGGAGGTGACAAGAACAGCTGGTCTCACATTGGAGGTCAGGCCATTTTCACTGTTTTGATAATTTTTCTGTTCCTGCAATTCTTTTCTGCTGTTTTAAATACATGTTATTTCTTGGTTTCCTTATTGCCAAAGCTAAACATAAATCACCTTGTGAGGTGCTATATATGTTTCTGTCCAGGCTTCTCTGCTGGTCGTATCAAACCTTCTCTGGTATATATGTCTCATTTCATTTGGTTTCTGAAATCGGTTTCTGTCTTCACAAGCACATGACAAAAACAAGCAATCAATAGGCTAGAGAAACACCATTGTCTTCATACTTCGTTAACTTCTGCTTCCTTCAGTGAGTATTAATATGCGGGAATGAGCTGTGAAACTTGCTAGCTTTGGAAACGCAGCCTTAAACACGAGCTACATATAAGAGGAAATTGGTATTTTCATTTGCTGCATATGCTTTAATGATATTAAGCAATCTAATATGGTGCATACGCCGGATTTCAGTAATGCTTCTCTTGAGAATTTCAAATGGTAATAGCAATTTCAAATGACAGCCTTACATTTACGTAGCTCCTTTCATCTCAGAGGTCTTTACACTTTCTAAAGCTATATGGAGCAATCATTTCAGTTACCCACCACAGAAATTCTGCCACCTCTAGGGCAAATCTGGGCTTACTTTCAAAATTGACTCAACATTACAGACAAGAGGCGAAAAGCAACAGTCAATGAAAACCGAATAGGGAATACAGAAAGGTAAAATAATTTCCAAAAGAAATTTTAGCCAAAAGGTAAAAATCAAGCAAACAAACAAAAATTCCCTGAGGTTATTTAATAACCACCAGTGCACAGGACTGTGAACTCCCATGCCAGCCACTATTCCATTTCAGGGATAACAAATTTAAGACTAATTCTCTGAAGGTTGAATTTAGATTAGTGAAAGCAAAAACTCAAAAAAAAAGAGTTCTTACACAGCCAGAAAAGAAAAAAAAAGGCTTAAAGTATTACGATTCTAAATAAAGATGTGTCACGTTTTTCCCTGCTTAAAATCCTACCAATTCCCCTCTACTTCTACATACTTCTAGCACTGGACACACACACAATTTAGCACCCCAAATTTTTGAAAATTATTTACAGGATATATTACTTAAAAGCATTTTAAAGCCCTCTCAGGATGTCTGTGATCACTTTTCTTTTTCTAAATATAAATATATTTATATTTAGAAATTGTGTAAGGAAAACTGACAACAAATTTACATTCAGGTCTGGGCACTTGGGCGTGCACCTAACATGCTCTAAGTCATTCAAGGCTGTCCAGACTTCACCGCTATGCCAATGTCAGGAGTAAGCAAATGTGAAGGGGCCATAACCAGAGCAAAAATGATCTCAGTGGTCACCCCTGCCCTGTCTTAACTACCTTTTCTTGCCTGGCATTGCCAGTGTTGCTGGTATGCCCACATTCCACAACCCTTTAAACCAGATAATCCCAGCACTTCTAGGATATCCAGAACTATTCTAGGTATTGGGGTCAGGACTCTTTCAAAACCATACTCTCTCAGAGCCCTGAGCACTGTCGAGAGATAAGTGCTTTCTTCTGTATTTCACAGTCTTCTCCTCCTTATGGCTAATCTGTTGTACTTTAGGCATTATTGAAAAATTTAGGGGGCTATGGGCAAATGTGAATTCATTTGAGATTTTTTACCTCATAGCTAAATCCTAGGCATTCTCAAGGAAATGTTGGGATTTGAGAACTTCATAAAATATAGAAATAGCAGCTGGATGAAGAATTGCCTTTTAGAAAGTTAATTATGTAGGGAATATTTTTTATTTAAACCTAATTGCATTAGTTTAAGAAATTACAAAAGTGACATATCTGTTGAAGAAAATCTAGAAAAGGCAAGAAAACAGAAGAAAAAAAGAAAATGCTATTGTTAATACCTTAGGGAAAAGCTCCCCCACCCCCCATTTTCTTATGTTCATACATATCTTCCCAACTTTTTGTTTAAAAATATATGGTATGTTCAGATCCTTTTTGACTCACCTCCTAGAAAAATGGAAATAAAAGCAAAAATAAACAAATGGGACCTAATGAAACTTAAAAGCTTTTGCACAGCAAAGGAAACCATAAACAAGACCAAAAGACAACCCTCAGAATGGGAGAAAATATTTGCAAATGAAGCAACTGACAAAGGATTAATCTCCAAAATTTACAAGCAGCTCATGCAGCTCCATATCAACAAAACAAACAACCCAATCCAAAAATGGGCAGAAGACCTAAATAGACATTTCTCCAAAGAAGATATACAGATTGTCAAGAAACACATGAAAGAATGCTCAACATCATTAATCATTAGAGAAATGCAAATCAAAACTACAATGAGATATCATCTCATACCAGTCAGAATGGCCGTCATCAAAAAATCTACAAACATCAAATGCTGGAGAGGGTGTGGAGGAAAGGGAACCCTCTTGCACTGTTGGTGGGAATGCAAATTGATACAGCTACTATGGAGAACAGTATGGAGGTTCCTTAAAAAACTAAAAATAGAATTACCATATGACCCAGCAATCCCACTACTGGGCATATACCCTGAGAAAACCATAATTCAAAAAGAGTCATGTACCAAAATGTTCATTGCAGCTCTATTTACAATAGCCAGGACATGGAAGCAACCTAAGGGTCCATCAACAGATGAATGGTTAAAGAATATGTGACCCATATATACAATGGAATATTACTCAGCCATAAAAAGAAACGAAACTCAGTTATTTGTAGTGAAGTGGATAAACCTAGAGTCTGTCATACAGAGTGAAGTAAGTCAGAAAGAGAAAGACAAATACCGTATGCTAACACATATATATGGAATCTAAGAAAAAAAAAAGGGTCATGAAGAACCTAGGGGTAAGACGGGAATAAAGACACAGACCTACTAGAGAATGGACTTTAGGACATGGGGAGGGGGAAGGGTAAGCTGTGACAAAGTGAGAGAGTGGCATGGACATATTTGCACTACCAAACGTAAAATAGATAGCTAGTGGGAAGCAGCCGCATAGCACAGGGAGATTAGCTCGGTGGTTTGTGACCACCTAGAGGGGTGGGGTAGGGAGGGTGGGAGGGAGGGAGACGCAAGAGGGAAGAGATATGGGAACATATGTATATGTATAACTGATTCACTTTGTTATGAAGCAGAAACTAACACACCATTGTAAAGCAATTATACTCCAATAAAGATGTTAATATAGATAGATAGATAGATAGATATAGATATAGATATATAGATATGATAATAGTGGTGTGCTGGTAAATGTTTAACACTGACTCTCCAGAAAAATAAATATGGCTCTGATTTGTAGCGTTTGCCAATTTCCGTAGTGAAATTACTCTTACCATGGCTGATAACAAAACTTGAATAAGCCACAGGGGCTTGGGAAACTTAAATGAGAGGCAGGCTGGGTAGGAATTCTGGCAAACTGAAGTATTCATGCTCCACCACTGTTGACACATAAACCCTATGTTGCCGGATATTATTATTTTTAAAAGGAAACCTCCTGAATACTGTAAAAACACCTTTTGGGTTCAGATCTGGCCTATGTACCAGGATCTTCTGCCCATAATAGTCACTGGCAGTGGCTTGCCCTGCAGTGGAATTCGAGATATTAGCTTTTCCTTGTATCTAATTCCTATAAGAAATAGGTCTTATTTCTACCTCATCTATTTATTTCTCAAAAATGTATGCAATGTTTGTTGATAGTAAGACCAAAGTGGTTTTTCTAGCATGACAGTTTTAACATCTCAGTGCAGTAGACAAATTAGCAAGTGTTGAAACACTAGCACTGATGTGTATTTTTTCCATTTTAGGTGATACTAGAGTGTTTATGTAGAGCCACCAGGTGCCTATCCTCCTACATGACTTATTACCCATCTTTGAGTTGTCAAATATGTAATGTCCAGCTGTCACGAGCCCAAGAAATGCCAATCTGTCTAGTTTGGGGAAAAAAAAACCTAGAGAAATATGATTTCCAATGGGATTTTATATCTAGGTTCCCCCAGACAGGAAAGTGTGTATTTTCATGCTAAGAGAGGACCAACAAGCCCACTTCTTGCTACAAACTTTACTTGTTGCCCAACATACAGCCTTTTGGGTATAACATCGTCCTTTTAAATTGTTTGCATAGTTGATTCAAATTCACAGCATGTTTCACACACTCTTAGATACAGTGTAGCAAGTTCCACCTGTAGGAAAATATTTTTTTCTTTTTTTATAAACAGAACACTAGTAGTGTAAGAAGAGAAACATTTTCAAACCTCAGAAACAACCAGCCTTTTCCACACTTTATGGACTAATGCAAAATTTTTAATGCATTTTTCCTGTGTAGCAATTGTTTTGCTTTGAAACCTCTGCTATCGACTACCCTTCATGGTAAATGATAAATGACAATGTATGTTCCTCAAGGTGTACTATTTCAAATTTGGGGCAAAGAGCCAAATGTTAGTGTTAGAATTCTAGTTTTCCCCCGTGTTTCCCTGTATTTGAAAAACAAAATTTTGTCATAAGTCCAGATGTGTGGAGTCTTAAGTGAAACCCCATGGTTCAGCAATCGGGTGTTAACAAACTCAGGAGACCTGCGTTCTTTCTTCTTTCTTTCTTTCTTTATTTTGCGGTATGAGGGCCTCTCACTGTTGTGGCCTCTCCCTTTGCGGAGCACAGGCTCCGGACGTGCAGGCTCAGCGGCCATGGCTCACGGGCCCTGCTGCTCTGCGGCATGTGGGATCTTCCCAGACCGGGGCAAGAACCCGTGTCTCCTGCATCGGCAGGCGGACTCTCAACCACTGCGCCACCAGGGAAGCCCCTTCGTTCTTTTTAAATCTATTCTCAGCTAGTAACAACGGTTTCTTACTCTCTGAAATACTTTAATATCTTACAGGGAGGTTTGTGAGGATCAAATGAGTTAATTCACATGAAAGCACTTTGCCACTTCAATTCCTTTACAAATATAAGACAGTTTTGTTTTTAAGAACCAGCAGGAGAGGGCAGTAGAAAAGGTATGAGGAAGGGAATTTAAATGAAAGCAAACTCTTGGTTCTCCACAGCATTGTTCTAAATTCGTATAGAGTTCAGATTTGATGGATGATTAAGCATGAGAAGCCAGTCAAGGAATAAGAGCACAGATGAAGCAGGCTAGGACAGATGCAGACTATGGACACTGAAAAATTCACATGAGCCCACATTTACATTGTTTACAGTCTTAGGAGATTTATGTATTTCCTGATGAACATCAACAGACCTCCTAAAAGGCTATGAATTTCAAGTTAAGTTAAAATTCCCACGCTTGGGTTATATTTTAAAAGTTTTTCTGCAGAGACTGGAGCAGTGATACTCAAACTTCATTGTGCATAAAAATACTCTAAGGACCTAGTCAAAATTGGATATTCTGAGATCTACCCATGAAGATTATGAATTGAAAGATCTGTGTGAGACTCATGAAGCTGTATTTTTAAAAAGAACCACTGCAAGTCCAATATCATGAATTAAGACAGAGGGTAGGAAAGTTCACAGTGTGCTTGAGGAGATGCTGAAATATAGAAGTTTCACATTTGGATGATTAGGAGCCTGGTAAGACGATTAAGCATAAGAAGAAGCACTGAAGACTAGTGAAGACTCTAGGCATTAATAGTCCCCAAGGACTTGTGCCTTCCTGTATGCATACCCTTAAATAGTCTCCTCTGACATCAGCTCTAAGTTTGGCCATGTGACTTGCTTTGGATTGTTGGAAAATAGCAAACGTGACACAAACAGAGAGAGCGTTTATGTGTTGGGGGTAAACCCCATTACAGCTTCTAGGAGTCCTGTGACCAATCACTATGTGAACAAGCCTGGGTGACAATGCTGGTGACACATGGCCAATCACTTCAGTGTGCTCACCTGAGATCTGGCCCCAATGACCAGACATGATGTTGAGACCAGCTTTACACAACCAGCTTTACAATAGATAATGACACAAGCTAAATTTGCAAGGTTGGATTTAGCTATGGATGTGTTGATTTGAGCTTCTGAAGAAACATTTATGAGGAACTCCGTAGCAGATAAGATGATCTGCAGCATAAGTGAACGGTTAGCAAAGGCCTAAGCGAAAGGGTTTAGAAGGTACTTACTCAGAGATTGTACTTTAGACCAATAAGAGTATAAAATTGATACTAGAGGACCTAGAGCAGAGTCTTAACAAAGACCTTCCTTTAATTTTCTCAGGGGAAAAGTAAACAACAAAAAGCAGAGCCTTGAGGAACTGAAAGGTGGTCAGGAGAACCAGGACTAGAATGTCACAGAAAACAAAAAAGAAGAGACTTCTAGAGAGTCATAGCAGAAGGGTATCAAATGTTCAGAGGAGGCATAAAATAATGGCTCAAAAAGGCCTGTGGTTTGAGCAGTTTAAATTGGTGGGTGTAGAAAAATGATACAAAATTGACTTCTGGTTTTAACGGCTGAAGGAAGGAGTTAGACACTGAGTGTCAAATGCTTTTCTTTTTTAAATTCATTTACATATTTTTTGGCTGCGTTGGGTCTTCGTTGCTGCACATGGGCTTTCTCTAGTTGCGGCGAGCAGGGGCTGCTCTTTGTTGTGGCGCATGGGCTTCTCATTGCGGTGGCTTCTCTTGTTGCAGAGCTCTAGGCACCTGGGCTTCAGTAGTTGTGGCTCGTGGGCTCTAGAGTGCAGGCTCAGTAGTTGTGGTGCTGGGCTTGGTTGCTCCAAGGCATGTGGGATCTTCCTGGACCAGGGCTCGAACCCGTGTCCCCTGCATTGGCAGGCAGATTCTTAACCACTGCACCACCAGGGAAGTCCCCTCAAATGCTTTTGAAGAAATGGGGTAAAAGAAAGATAATAGGAAGAAGATACATTTTTAAATACTTAGAAAATGTCAATAAAAACCTGTTTTGGGCTTCCCTGGTGGCACACTGGTTGAGAGTCCGCCTGCCGATGCAGGGGACACGGGTTCGTGCCCCGGTCCGGGAAGATCCCACATGCCACGGAGCGGCTGGGCCCGTGAGCCATGGCCGCTGAGCCTGTGCGTCTGGAGCCTGTGCTCCACAAGGGGAGAGGCCACAACAGTGAGAGGCTCGCATACCACAAAAACAAAACAAAAAACCTGTTTTATTAACAATTTGATGCATCATTCATTAAATGAGACAGTAAAAGCCAAAGGGATGTATTCAAGTTAAATGCATAATTTTTATTTTGATATCTTTGCCTATGATGGGTTATCTTTGATATCATTTCCAGGAAATCCTTAGAAAAAATGCATACTTAATTTAAGTATCACTTATCGAATGTATGTTTACCTCTGTTCCCTCCAAAACCTTGCTAAAATGCCAGGAAAGTTTGGTTGTTTGACTTGCTAATTTAATAAAAAAATTAAGGCAAAGTACAAAAAAATGAGGGTAAAGAAGTGGTAAACAAGATAGCAGAATATTCTGTTCTCTGTAATGGACATCAACACAACTTTGGAAAATAGAATGGTAGTGAATGAATCATAATTGACTTGGCAGTTTGAAAAAACTGAAAATTAACTGCTTTAAGAGCAAGAAGCTAAAAAGCAAGCAAATTTGCAAAGCAGAATCCTGAATATGATTAGAAATTAAAGATACTAGGGGCCTAAGAAGATAGGAATTAAAGAAAATAGGAGGATTTTGTGACATTTGTAAGAAACATTAAAGCTTTCAAGTCTCTTCTACCTATTCATCCAGGTCAGCACTCCTCCCAGATCATCTTAAAACTGGGTTTTCAAGACTAAGCACAAGTAAAATCAAGAAGACTTGGGCTTCCCTGGTGGCGCAGTTGTTGAGCGTCCGCCTGCCGATGCAGGGGACACAGGTTCGTGCCCCTGTCCGGGAAGATCCCATGTGCCGTAGAGCGGCTGGGCCGGTGAGCCATAGCCGCTGAGCCTGCGCTTCCGGAGCCTGTGCTCCACAACAGGAGAGGCCACAGCAGTAAGAGGCCCGCGTACCCCGCTAAAAAAAAAAAAAAAGAAGAAGAAGAAGAAGACTTACTAAAAAGGAGTATTGACAGTCTACATATTGAATTTTGAGACCACTAATCCCCCTTACTCTACCTGGCTCTAAGAACACTGGCTATGTTGAGCATATGCCAACCCTCCACCCACTTTACCCAGTGTTAGAAATCGAGAAATTTGCCATCTAGAATAAAAGATGTGCAGATACTGATGAGCAGAAAGCCTCCAACAAAATGAGAACTTGGGAATTCAAAATATGTTAGCAGATATTTCATTGTAGGTTTGGTAACTGAAGTCAAGGAAACTCAAGAGTGAGAGAGAAACAAAAATAGAGAAAAAACCCATAGAATCTAACATATGAATAATGGAAAATTCAAAAGGAGAGAACAAAGAAACAGCAGGGAGGAAATCATCAATAAAAAATTTAGAGACACATTTCCAGACTAGAAGAACAAGAGGGGACAGGTTCAACAGACCCAGTACAAGGAATAATAAAAGAACCCCACCAAAGCACATTGCTGTGATATTTCACTATTCTGGTGGTTAAGAGAAGATCCTAAAATTTAAGAGAATATGAAACAGACCTATGCAAATGATGAAAAATCAGAATAGCATCAAACTTCTCTACAGTCTTGCCAGAGGGAAAACCAATGAGCCAAATCCTTTAAAGTTCTGAGGGAATGTTATGTCCATCCCAGGATTCTATACCTACTCAAATTATTAGTCAACTCTAAAGTCATTTTTTTTTTTTTTTTTTTTGCGGTACACGGGCCTCTCACTGTTGTGGCCTCTCCCGTTGCGGAGCACAGGCTCCGGACACGCAGGCCCAGCGGCCATGGCTCACGGGCCCAGCCGCTCTGCGGTATGTGGGATCTTCCCGGACCGGGGCACGAACCCGTGTCCCCTGCATCGGCAGGAGGACTCTCAACCACTGCGCCACCAGGGAAGCCCTAAAGTCATTTTATCATTAATTAGTCATGCAAGTTTTCAAAATATTTACCTCCAATATACCATTTTTCTAGAAAGTTTTGAAGTTGCATGCTCCACCAAAATAAAATGAAAAAAAAAAGAGAAAGGTATGAATTAAACATCAGAAAGAGTTGAGAAATATTCCCAGAATAATAATACTGGGAGGTGCTAAGTCAACAGCCATGTTAGAGTCCTAGAGAACCAGCCCAGATTGAAGCCATAATTAAACTGTCATACTATTTGGTATGTTTGAATATAAAGAAGAGATATATAGAGTTCCATTAAAGAATTTAGGGATGAAAAGGTGATTGGGATATACAAAACTAAGCAGATGGAAAATTAAAGCAATTAACAATTGTAGGCACAGTGGAATATATATGAGAGTTAAAATCTATGGCAGAAAGTCAAAATATTTTTAAAATTTTAGAAAATCACAAAATGGCAAATTAATTTTTTAAAACTTCAGCAAAAAATGAAAAAAACCTGAAGCATAACTGAAAAATGTTATAATAGTTAAATATGTAGATACCTTCATTATACTCTTCTCTCTACATTTTCATTTGAAAATTTATCTAATAAAAATAAAATTAAGAGGAGTCTTAAATGTTCCTAAATGGAATATCAAGGTAAATACCAGAAGAAATAACAGTGATTGCTAAAGACGTTTGCCTCTGGAAAGCAGAAATGATTGGTAAGATGTGGAGTAGGGCATTAGGGTAAGAATATCCTTTCTGTGAATGCTCATCATTATATTTTGATTCTTATAAGGCAAATATATCAATTCCACTAAGATATGTTTTCATGATTGAAAACAAGTACTTGGGGATTTTTTTTTTTTTTTTTTTTTTTTTTGCGGTACACGGGACTCTCACTGTCATGGCCTCTCCCGTTGCGGAGCACAGGCTCCGGATGCGCAGGCTCAGCGGCCATGGCTCACGGGCCCAGCTGCTCTGCGGCATGTGGGATCTTCCCGGACCGGGGCACGAACCCGTGTCCCCTGCATCGGCAGGCAGACTCTCAACCACTGCGCCACCAGGGAAGCCCTACTTGGGGATTTTTTAGAAAAAAGTTAACTGATGTAAGAATAACTTGGGTTTTTTAGAGAGAAACCGTTTTATCCAACAGAATAATTTAAAAATTAGCCAAAATAATGGTGACTATTAAATTTGGGGGAAATTGTGTGTTTTCATAGGTTGCTAGTTTCATCTTCAAGGTTATTTTTCTGGGTTATAGTTAGAGCAACAATTCAGAAGGCTAACTGGACTTGACCTTAGGAAATACATAGAGGGAGATACAAATCGTTTGCCCCATATCAAAAATCATAGGATCCTATAGTTAGAAACTGTCTTGGAAGTTATCATCACCCAGAACTTTCAGGTTGTTGATGAGGAAACTGAGGCCTCAAGTCATAAATTGACATGTCACATAATGATATCAGCATAAAGTTGTATAAAAACAACTCAGCAGCTGGCAAATCACATAACTAAATTTTGTTCCTTTATTGGGTATGAAGGTATGAAGACAGAGCTCATTTTCCCCCAAGAGAATGACAGTCGAAAGTTGCTAGTTGCTGGGGCCACCTAAAGATAATAAATCTTTGTATTTGGACACATTCTTTGTTTCAGGAGACACATCAAGATAGTTTATTTACACACATATAAGTCAAATACCCATTTAAAATGAGATCATTTTAAATCATCTTGTAGATGCTACAAATAAGTGTGATACTTACAATGGGTTTATTTTTAGTCAAACTGTGCTCTTGAAAGAAAGTAGAAATGGATTTTGTTGTGTGCTAAATCATTTCCCCCTATAAAATATATATGTTGAAGCCTCCAGTATCTCAGAATGTGGTTGTTTTTGGAGATGGAGCCTTTAAAGAGATTGTTATGTTAAAATGAGGCCCTTAGAATGGAGCCAAATCCAATCAGACTAGTGTCCTTATAAGAAGAGGAAATTTGGACCCACAGAGGAAAGATGATGTGAGGGCAATTGTGAGAAGGTGGCCATCTACAAGCCAAGGAGAGAGGACTCAAAAAAAACAGTAGACCTTGATCTTGGACTTCTAGCCTCCAGAACTGTGAGAAAATTAATTTCTGTTGTTTAAGCCACCGAGTTTCTGGTATTTTGCTATGGCAGCCTGAGTAAACTAATGCAGACTTCAAGAGGAAGCTCTTAGAATGGAGTATGGATTGTCCTGTATAATCAAGTACTACTGACTGTGCTGTCACCTGGGTAGTGGAGTCTGCTTTTATATATGTTTTGGGGGACATGGGGACTTGGAATGAACTGGAAGCGTGGAGCTGATTCTGGGCCCCATTCATGGCAGCTGCTCCAACCCCTCCTCGAGCTGCACCCTGAGGAACTTAACGTTAATGGAAACTTCAGAATAGTTTCCTTTGAAAAAGGAAGTGTGGAGGGCTCAGAATTGTACTCCTTAGAATAGTAAATGAGATAACATCATATTTTGTACTCCATGTTGGTAAAGCTGAACTTCCATGTTTTACTCCACCTTTCAAATTTTTACAGATGTATTTTAAAAAAAAATTAGGGCAGCTGTCCATGAATCTAAAGGCCAAGGCTATCTTTTAAACTAGGATTTTACAATACTTCACACAGTTCTGTAGTGAGTTTCTACTTTAAAAATTATTAGGAGAGTAGGAAAAACTGTTATCTTTTCCAGTGGTCTTTGCTTATAGCATTTTTGCTTATATATGTGGATAACAAGCTTAAAATACATTTCTTAATAATTCTATTTGTGAACATTTGAGTGTATAATATTAGATAACACAGATTTCAAGTCAGGCACCTGAGTTTGGTGTCTAGCCTCACAACTGTGAGACCTTTAGGCAAGTCACCTAGACCCTTTCACCTTAGTTATGTTGCTTATAAAATGAGAATAATACTACTACCTAATTCACAGCATTGCTTTAAGGATTAAATAAGATGTATATAAATCCCTTAGCATGGTACCTTGAAGATAAATCATTCTTTCATCAAACTGAGACATTCTAAATACCACGGAATTGCTTCTCTTCTAGATGTTCAGAGAGCTTTTTCTAGCATGAATATTCTTAGACTTTTTAAACAGTCAAAATTTTTAAAAACTCTTTTCTTTTGCCATCTGAGGTTTAAATCTTTCACTATATCCACATAAGTGGACATTTTCTTAACTCTGGAGAAGTTATATTGCTTTGTAAGCATAAAACAAAAATAGTGTTACGTGGCATTGAGTGATCCCAAGTCCAATCGCTTGACAAAAACTAGCCTGTGTCTACCTGCGCGGCATAATCTGTTTATTCTACATTGCAGTATGAATTTAGAAATGCCACTTTTCTTGAGCAGCAAGTAATTATCTGGAAGAAACATATTTTCTCACTCCGCATGGCTGGTACGAGGCGGCACATCTTCCGTCTCCGGCACACGACCCCATGTTTCCTTACAAACTGTGCCGCTGAGCAGTACTGTACCTTAACACTTTTAAATAAGATCTTGACACTCGTGTCATTGTGCAGGCTCGGATCTGGATGACAGGATTTTTTTCCCCTTAATTTAAACGCACTATTTTTCATCAGATGACACGCATACATTATGGTCTCCGTTCTAACCAAGGCTCTAAAGGCTATTTCAGTTTGACTAGAGTGGTCTTCTGCCAAATGGCTACTCTAGGTTACACTGTGCACATTACCCACCAGAAAGCACAGAGTTGATGGGAGTGCACTGTCAGCTATCCTGCACATCGATATGGGGGTTATTGGATTTGAAATTGGATTCTAGCCTGCCTTGATCTGTTGTATAAATGGAGAGGCATGTGTTGAAGAAATTCCTACAAAGTTTATCAAGAATGTGATGTACCCTTCATCCTCTAGAGTTTGTCTTTTACTTTGTCGGACTCCAGCACAAGTTCTCATCTCAGTGATCAATATTCAAAGCTAAAAGTAGAAGAGCTTTTCTTTTTTTCTTTAAATTATTATTTTTTTTTTTTAAGATTTATTTATTTTTTGGCTGCACTGGGTCTTAGTTGCAGCATGCGAGAACTTCATTGCGGCACTTGTGGCATGCAGACTTCTTAGTTGCTGCATGTGGACTTAGTTGCGGCATGCATGCAGGATCTAGTTCCCCGACCAGGGATCGAACCCAGGCCCCCTGCATTGGGAGCTCAGAGCCTTACCCACTGGACCACAAGGGAAGTTCTCCTTTTTTTCTTTAAATGGAAAGAAAACTTTGGAAAAATTATTCTATGCATGTATTTCTTCTGTGATATGAGTTGGGCGCAAGTTGCAGACTTTTGTAGCAGAGTGGCTTCATGACCCTTCTTTAAACATTTAAGACTTAGTTCAGAAGTTCACTGAATATGATGAGACATGATTCTTAAGTATGGAGCCTTCAAAAAAACTCTTCTAAATATATAATATTCTCAGCCAGACATGTCAGTCATTGTCAAGATGAAAGTCGTTTAAATGCTAAGTTCCTGGTAAACTGCATCTGTATTGTAGGGCTCTATTCACAAAGCAGTACCTTAGCAGTATGTGTAGAGCATACAAAAATATATGATTTTATTATGGGACATACTGAACTCGGTATTGCGATGTGAGTTTGGAAGGGAGGGAGTTTGCTATGCAAGTTACATGCTTATCTCCAGTATGTGGACAGCCCTAAGGGCAGCACAGAGAACTTCAGAGAAAACATATTAAAAGGGCATGGGGAAGCATGATTTTGACATACATAAAAGGGCCTTTGCATAGATCTCATGAGCACAAGATTTTATTTTTTGAGTGGATAAAGATGTGCAGTTTCTTTAGAATCAAAGGTAGGTTGGCAACACTTTCAGTAAATGGCAAAATAATTATGAGTGTATTTGGTATTCAATGTAAAACATTTATCACTTTGAATGGTTTTGGCATCAGGGCAGCTGTTATAGGCAATCCCACAAGAATTCCTTTGTAATTTAGCATTAATTGATGTTCCTTCATTGTAATGGCAGTTGATGTTAAAAGACACTAAATTGAAAAAGGAAAATAAAACGCTTTGACCAGTCCTTTACAGCTTCTGCCAGTGACTGGGGAAAAAAATTAGCTCTAAAATACAGCAGACAGAAACAGTACCCAATTTTCTAAGAATAGGAGTGTGGACTGCTTGTGTTTGTGTTTATATGTTTATGAGTGCATAGAGATTAAAATCTAGTAGCTAGCCTAGAAAAATGGACTGCTTCTAAATGTTTTAGAATAACTTTTCTTTTTTACTGCCTGTGTGGTAGATTGATTACAAAATAGCTCCAATTTTTCATCCTTTCTGGCATCCATGACCTTTGTGATGTGACTTGCTGCTCCTCCCATCAGATGGTTAATTCTATTTTCTCATCTCTTGAATCTAGACTGGCCTTGGGACTTACTTTGGCCAAGAAAAGGTGATGGAAATGACAGTCTCCAGTTTGGAGCCCAGGCTTCTATTGGCTTTATTGAAACCCACCCGGCTGCCGTGTGAACAGCCTGGGTTAGCCTACTGGAGGGTGAGAGTCACAGGTAGTAGAGACGAAGTATCCCAACTGGGGCCTTCCTAGAAAAGTCAACCTCTAGTTAATCTGCTGACTAATTGCAAATTCCTGAGCAAGCTCAGACAAAATCACTGGAGATTAACTCAAACCAAAAGAACCACTCCTTTGAGCCAAACCTAAATTGTCAGCCTCCAGAATAGTGACCTAAAGAAATAGCTATTATGATAACCCACTAGGTTTTTAGGGTGGCCTTTTATGCAGCATTAGATAACTTTTTCAGCATGGTAGATTAAAGAAGTACTAACTTAAATAAAAGGCTAAAGTTTTCGTTTTAATAGCATTAAGCTTCCAATGTAAAGTCAATATTCCAGCATGCTAAATTCTAGACTCTTTATATATTGTCCTTGTTTCCTTAGCTTAGTGCCTGAAATGCCCTTCCCAAAGGTCCAAATTGGACTCATCCTTCAAAGCCTAGGTCACATACTCTTCCTCCTTGAAGCCTTCTCTGATTTCCTCAGCCTACTCCTCGGAACTTCCTAGAATTTTAGTTTTACATGTATAATGCCGCGTATCATTTTCCCTTGTATTTGTTTTTAATATGAGTAATTTTTCTACCCCTCCAAAAGGCAAAGATGGTATCCTATCCATCTTTGTTACCCTCAAATCACCTTGTAGTACCTTGACAAAAGTAAACAATCAACAAATATTTGAATGAATAAATATGATGATATATAGGCTAAGAAGCCACTCTGGATCCCAGTCTCCCTCTCTATTCTTACTGTTATTATAGGGAGCAGTTAGGCTGTTCACAGAGTATTTAAATAAATACAAAGTTTTAATTCTCTTAATTATTATCACTGCTATTATATTTTGCTTTTTTCCATGCATTTTGTATTCCTATAAAATTTTTATATTCCATAAAACAGAATATTTTAAGCTTTTTTGAATAGATAATAGCAGTAAAAACAACAACAAACAAAGTTATTTGGTTTGTTAAATTTTTAAAGGAAAATTATCTTTTCAATATTTATTAATTCTATTAGACACTTTTTTTTAATTTCCAGATATTTTTTTCCCTCTGCCTCTTCATTCATAAGTTGTGCTTCTGATCTAGAGAATTAAGTTTTTGAACTTATAGAAATACAAATATATTTCAAGGTCCTTTATACATCTATAAATATAGAGAAAGGTATTAGGCAACTTTAGTTAAATTCTTTAAAATTAAGATATGTAATTTTAGTTAAGTAAACATTTTGTCATCATTATCAAAGCACTTTCCTTAGGTCTTTTAGAGGTGATTAAAATTGTTTCAATTTTACCTATGATATTTTCCTGCTCTATTGCTTTGCTGCATTGGCTAATTTTTGTTGCTTCTCTGCTACATAAAATTGCAAGTATCAAGTTAACTTTCAAATCAGTGAAGTGAGAAAAATTTTTGAAAAGCAATGATGATTTGGTCCACTGTTCTTTCCCATATTGTTTATGAAATAATAATAAAGTTGGGATGATGACTGCTTGTTCCCTGAAGACATTTTTCTCAAGTTATTTAAATCATATAATCCACTTAACCTTGGGTAAACTAGGCTCACTTTACTCCATTTTCTCAGTCACTACAGTTTCCCAGACTGATGTCTGTGAACCATCAGAAGTCTGAGGACATATTCTTGGGCAGCCCATGAAACTTTCTAAATGTTGTACTTTCACTCCTGTGATAATTTAAAAACACACACATACACTGTTAGCTAGTTTTAAACAGGAAACATCTATTTTGCCAAAATAATTAATAAAAAGAAAGATATTTGCTTAGAATAAGACTTTGGATTTAAACTGGTATTTCTGGACCTCTAGGGTCTAACAGAGAGAGTCTCACAAGTTCAAGATAATTTGTCACTAGACGTGGTTCATTTATTCCTCAAGTTTGAGAAACACTAGTCTATAGCCTAAGTAGATAAACTTTACTAAAATGACTTTCAGAAAACACATCAATTTATTCTTTCAATTAACTAAGACTTTCTTACCTACTATGGGCCTGGCAACTCTGATTGACACTGTTGTCATGGAGCTTTCAGTAGCATAGGCAAAACTGACAATAAACAAATAAACCAATAAATAGGCAGGTTGTTTGAACTGGTGGTGCATATAGACAAAGTGACAGGCAGTTTTAAGACTAATCTCAGGACCACGTGGGTGAGTTCAGTGGGTGACAGGATTGTGTGCCTGAAGGCAGGTATTTGCTTAGCATGATTTGAATGTCTGACTTAAATAACTTGGACCATCTAGGAATTCTAATACTCAGTCTTGGGTGCCTATCTAGCCTGCTAATATTCCATCTCTTATGATTGGTGACAGGACTGCTATATTGTTTTTTTTTTTTTCCTGGTATAAAATGAATACAGTTCTATTTTATGTAAATAGAGTTGAGCATCATTATTTTGAATCAATACATGATCTGCGAGTAGGAGCACAGTTTTTGCTTTTAACGTGCTCTAACAGGTTGAAATTTTTAACTATGTCTGTATATCTATCTTTCCAAAATTTTGAAAGCTTATTTATTTTTAGAAATCCATAAGAATCTCAAAATACAAGTTTCACCCACCTGGTTGCCATATCTGTACTTCCTTCTGTTTGCATACGTACTCAGACTTCCACAGAAAACATCCCCATCACTAGCACCCAGGCAAAATTAATGGGTTTTTCCTCTAATCCCATAGAACTGATATCTACCTTATAGCATTTGTATCACAATTGGTCATTCATACTTTATTTTGCTCCTTGAGGCCGTGAGTCCTCACAGTCCAGCGAGCGCTATTTGACAACTTTTTATAGACACATCTCATGTGGCAGGCACTAATCAAAGCACTTTTCAAGTATCAGCTGATTTGACACTCACAACATCATGCAGTAGATACTATTATTACCCCCATTTTACAGATAGGAAACTGAGACACAGAGAATTTAAGTAACTTGTCCAAGGTCACACTACAAGTGAGTGGTAATGCCAGGGTTTGGATGCAGTCAGTGCAGCCCCAGAGCCTGTGGCTTAATCATCAGATAATGATGCCTCTCATAGGTAACAGTAAATGTCAGCTGAACAAATGAATCATGGTCCTTATGAAAAAAATTAGATTCTTCTAGCAAAGGAGTCCATTAAGAGTAACATGACGCTTAATTTTATGGATCACTTGGCTTAGGCTAGAGTACCCAGTTATATAATCAAACACTAATATAGGTGTTGCTGTGAAGATATTTTATAGATGTGGTTCATATTTACCATCAGTTGACTTTAAATAAAGGAGATTACCCTTGATAATGTGGGTGGCCTCCTCCATTCAGTTGAAGGTCTTAAGAGCAAATACTGAGATTTCCTGGAGAAGAAGAAATTCTGCCTCAAGACTGCAGCATTAACTTCTGCCCAAGTTTCCCAGCCGTTGAGCTTGCCAGGCCCCCAATCACATGAGTTAATTCCTTAAAGGGATTATGTATATATCTTGGCTCATTTATTCCTCACGATATCCCTCTGGAGAAGGTACTCTCACTGTCCCCATGTTAAAGATAAGTACCCGAAGCAGAGCCAGGATTCGAACACAGATAAACTGGAGAGCTTGCTCTTAACTACCCTGTGCTGCTGGCTCCAGGTAGGTACACTTGAGGACAGCGCAGCAGAGTGGGTCTGGGTAGAATAATTGCATGAAGAAATGAACAATTATTAAGAACCCATCATAAGACTACTACTTTATACACATTATCTTATTTAATACTCACAAAGGTACTGTGAGTTAAATACTTTTTCCCCAATTTAGCAAATAAAGAAACAGGTCCAAATAATTTTAATAACTTGTGGAAAGTTAAATGAGCAAACATTGGTGGTGACAGATTGGAACACATGTCTACCTGTCTCCCCAAATTTGCCTTTCCCATTATGGGACTATACTGCTACTTGATGTGCCTCAATGAGGTTTGTCCCAGTTGAGAATATTCAAATCTTAGACCTAGTAGAACAGCCTTTTCTCATGGACCATCTCATCACAGCTGCCTCATAGCTCAATCTAGAAACTATGGTATTTCGTACTCCTTTTGAGCCCCACTGTATTCAACAATGACTTCAAAGAGCTTCATGATGTTCTGGCATACTGTGAACCAAGTGAAGTTACTTTTCTTTTTTTTCTTATTGATTCTATCATGAAGAGCAGGTAATAGAGTCTCTCCTCTCCCCTCTCCCCAAACTAACCTTTTCTAAGACTTCATTATTTAGAGCATGACCAAAATTTAAGATGGGGAGGTTAGATAAAAAGAGAGTCTAGAGTCTCTCTTCTTTTTCAGTAGTCTCAACTGAATTACTGAAGACCAGATGCTATGGTTTTGGAAGTCTATCAGTTTCTCTTCTTTCTGTTTCTTTTTTTTTTTTTTTTTTCTTTTCTATTTTTCTTTACTTTTTTTTCCTTGCCATTGGACTATCTTACCACATCCGATAGAATGATTAAAGAACATCATCAATGGTAAGTACACTGAATGTTAATCAGGAGGAATTATTATAGTATCATATTTTAAATAAATTTTTATTTTATTTATTCATTTTTGGCTTCATTGGGTCTTCGTTGCTGCGTACAGGCTTTCTCTAGTTGTGGAGAGCAGGCCTATAATATCATACTTTTATCCCTCTTTCTTATTGTGTTACTTACCAATAGAAATAGCTGCATCACAGAATTAAATAGAGATATGCTGTGGTATACCACAAAAGAAGTCAATATAGCTATTCCAGGGGGATTATATTTTGAAGATGGACAGCCATTACTAGGGGTTTATGAAAACCACCCTCATCTATTCAGGAAAAAATGATGAGACCTCAAATATTATTTATCATCCAGAGTTCAGCATCATCAAACTGTCAAGTTACAATTAAGACTATGAAAGTATTTTCAAAAGTAGAAAACTGTAATATCACCAAAGTTTGATCAGACAACAAAAACAGTTCAAAAGTTCAGCAGAGTTTGCGATAAGCACTAGCTATGCAAGCATTTGTGTGCCCTGCACAATGGAAAATATTATATTTTACAATCATTTTCTATGTAATGTTAAACCAGAATCAAAAAGTTAAAAGATGGGATGGAAAAGGTCAAACTTTCTTACTCAGCTCTTAGCTTTCCTATCATTGCAATCTGAAACCATCTAATAAATAGTATGGTTTACCTTAGACTTCTTGTGTGCCTAAAAACAAGATGACCATATGTTAATGACTTGTAATAGCAATTTCCTTCAGAAAGAAAAATACATGCTTAAGTTAAACCCCAACTTTTACTTATAATTTCAAAATTATACAACAGTTTCCTCAAATAGATCACTGTTTTGTTTTGTTTTTCACTTCCAAAGGAAAGCAAGGAAGGATGATTCCTCCCTAAATTTTTTTCCCTTGGTTTATTATATTTATATATCTTATTCCCTGCAATGACTATTAATTCTTTGCTTTCTTCCTATTAATAAGCATATCCAGATCAATGAGAATAGTGCTCTTCATATGTATAATATTTGCTTGAAAGGTTGTGGAGAGATCTTTGAAGAGTTTGCAAGTTGATGGATTTCTTTTATGCACAACTTTATTTTACCATATTTGATTAATATTTGTGGTGAGGGTCTGGAACAGGAAAGCTTAGGTCAATATAATGACCTAAGGTTACAGAGGGACTGACATTTATTGAATGACAGATAATTTTTTGTTATTTTTAATCTTTTCAAGATATTACTATTTTGCAGATGAGGCAAAATAGTCCTAATAATGATTAGGACATGGGCCTATAAATCAGGGCCCATGTCCTAATCATTAATGCTATATTTAAGTACCCAATTTGAGCATAGTTAACATTAATTACCCGTGGAAATAAATTTATTTCCATTTGTTTATGGCTCAGAGAGATTATTTCCCAAGGAATCAGAAGTGTTGCATAGAGTAAGTACTAAATGCCAGACACGTCTATTGCCAAAGCCCAACATCTTTCCATTAAATCATATTGACTTTTTTTTCATTTTCATAGCTTGCTTTCTTGAGCAATTAAAATGAAATATTGATATCTGATATTTTTTGGTTTTATTAATTTACAATGATATTTTGATTTTTTCCCCTCCACTTTATTTACTGTCTGGATAAGTTTGCAATTTAGACAAGATCCATGATGGTAAATTTAAAAACAGGTTTTACATTCTTTAATTGAAAGAAATTTTGAGTGGCATTGATATTATAGCCAATAACACCCTGCATTTATTTAGTACTTCTAACTTATTCAAGTGCAATCATGCTCATTCTTTCTTAGTAACATTAGCTGATAGACAGAAGAGATATTCTGATTTCCTTTCTTTAAATGTGGAGCCTGATGCCAAGAGAGGTAATTTGCCAAAAGTCTGTTAGCTAAATATTGGCAGATCAGGACTAGAAGCTATTTTTCTTGACTCTAGTCGTATTCTCCCTGACTTCCCTCTCTTTACTCTCCTCCCCTCTCCATGTGACCCCCCCCCCCAAATCTACAGTCTATGACAGAGCTAATCATGTCCTCAAACATTTTATGTTTCCCTATGGTCTATAGGAAAATATTTAATCACTATAAATCATACTCAATATGCCACATAATTTGCCCCCCAAATATATTTGCTGTGGTATTTTTACTACTTCCTACAATTTTCCTTCCCTTTAGTCTACAGACTTATACCACAAGCGTTTTTAATTAATCTAGTTTCCAGTTTCTTCAAATTCTTTGTGGTGGAAAACTGTTACTTTTGTCTTTCCTAAAAACCCTTCCTACCATGCCTTGGTAATTGGTCTAAAAGGTAGGTGATGCCAGCTGAGCTAGTAAGAGCTTTAAGTTGGATTTTTCAAAAGGAAATAAGGATAGAGAAGACACTTCCTTCTCTGGTCATAAAGTGGTAACTGTGAGCTCAAGCTGTTCTTGGCCATGGTTGCAACCACAGAGAGAAGGTGTTTTGATAGAATGAAACTGATATACAATGAAAAGCTAAATGAGATGTGGAGAAAGATCCCCCTTGGCTTTAAGTTCCTGCTTTAGCGTTAATCTCCAGATTCACCCTTAAAGTTCTCAATTTGTGAAGTAACTAACTTGTATTTTCTTACCAAAGAAAGTTTGAATTTAATTTATGTCACTAGCTACCAAAGATAATGACTCATACAATTATCAGTTCCATGTTCATATTATGTGAGCCAATTCCAACGTCTCCTCTTCTGTGCTACCAGCCACGATTTCCTATTTGGATGACTCACCCCTCATCTATGCCCCGTAGCAGTCTGGTGCTAGTCTGAGCCTGGCAGGCCTTACAGTTTGCCTTATATGATCATTAGCTGCATCTATATCTGCCTTCTTCACCAGTCTGTGAGCCCTATAAATCAGGGCCCATGTCCTAATCATTAATGCTATATTTAAGTACCCAATTTGAGCATAGTTAACATTAAATATTTGTGTATTTAAGTTTTCATTAATTCCCTTGCCTTTTAATGTTGAGACAATATATAATGCAGTGTGAGCTGTAGATATAATGTAATAATGGATATAATTATTCTGGTATTAATGTGATGATTATCCTGCACAAATTATGGGTATTGCATCTCTATTTCTGCTCTTGATTTTTTTTTAAAGCAAGTTGTCTCTTCTCTAGTACAAGCATCATGTTCTGAGAAGAACTGACTTCAATGAGCTATAAACTACAGAGAAGTGTGACAAATTGCAATGGCAAGGCTAGACTAGTACAGAAGCTTGTGATAAGATTTTGTGAAATACAATCCTTTTCTGGACAATTCAAGCCTTGTAACACTGAAAACCATAGGCTGCACTCCATAAGAATTTATCATGCAGGGGCAGTGGGCTCTTCCAGGACATTGTCCCTTCTAGGTGCTATGATTGGGACAGGCTTGCTATGAAGGTATCTGAGAGGGGGCACTATCTAGCATGCTCCTCTAGATGTGGACACTGTGACACACTCTAAGGGTGTAGAAAGAAAGGGTGAGGACCTGAAGAGATGTGTTGTTAGCTGACTCCATTCTTACCTCCATGTGGACACTGAAGCATTAACTGAGGCAATGATCTAGGAAAAGAGGCCACACTTTTCCCTCAGTTCTCTACATCGTCTCAGAGAAGAATGGTAGAAGCAAGAATGATCATCACTAGCTTAAATGCCTCAGTTTTCATCTTCACATTGTATGTGTGGACATGAGCTCCATTTATCTTTGTAATTCAGACTATATATAGTTATGTCACAAGCTCGATGAATAAGATCTAGTCAAATGTTTGTTCTTTCATGGCCAACAAAAAGTGATTTAAGTCAACAAAAGGGGTGATTTAAGATTTAATAACCATTGTACGTTGAGTGACTTTTTTTCCTTTGGAAGGACATAAAATGTCTGTCTCTGGAATGGGACGGTTTTGTGTTTGAAATATACTGACTTTTGTCATGTGGTGCTTAATTAGTCCATACCCACTTAAAAAAAATTCTCACCAGTTGCTCAAAAGAGAGACATGTTTAGCTGTCTGTTCAGCGTGGTTGGGAGGAGAATGGACAGCAGCAGAAGGGCAATTGCTAGGCCTGGTTCAGGATAGAGAAATGTTTCTAGAAGAAAACCTGCAGGTAGAACAGGCCTCCAAGAAGCAGTATCTCTAGCAACCCACATTTCTAAAAATAGCAGCAGCAACAACAGAAGCAGCATTTGTACATTAAGAGATGTTCAGAACAAGTTTGAACCATGGAAGGATGTATTTAGTGCATTTGGGTGTTTTAAAGTCTCATACCCATCTAAAAATGTCGATTAAGTACCTAAGATGTGTGTATACACTCATACACACAGTGAGGTATGTATATATATATATATAAATATGTATGTATGTATATATACACACACACTTAGGTATACGCAAACACACATATACACACACACCATCTTTGAAAATAGTTTTGGTTCTTAAATGATCCAATTGTCAATGAAATATTATGAACTAACTACTGAGTGTTTGAGTGCTTTTTGCTATTGAGGGAAAAACACTAAATAAACTCCAGGGGGAAAAGTCTGAATAATTTTTCCCCAAAAATTAATCTTCTCTGTCAGTTTAGATATAATTGAATAAAGAATGCATACTTGAGCCCTTTACAGGCATTAATACTTTAGTAATCACATCTTGGTTCTGAGAGTGTTAGATGAGAATCACAAACCAACGCCACCAGTCTTACCCACACAGTCTCACTAATTCTCCCATCAGTGCAATGAATGCATTTTTAAATAGTAGGTAGACTTTGTTTTGTTTATTTGTTTGTTTGTTAAACTGTTGTAACAGTTCACATTTGGGGAACTGGCTTAAGAGAGGACATTTCCTGTGGCAACTGCAATTTTAACAGCAACAGATAAACTCTTTGTAGCAAATCTCCACTGGGGTAGAACTAAAATCTGGAAGTAATCAGCAACCACTGAGCATCAGAAATTCTTCAAAACAAAAACCAGCTGGAGTCTGCTAGTTGTTGGGATAGGATTCAGGTACCTACCTAATCCCTTGGGGTTAGTCGCCATCCTCTCTCTTCCTTGTCTTGGATATGGAACTAAAAAGCCCCAGGGTGTTGATGGTTGCAAAGAAACTATGGCATCTAACACCTGCTGGGAGCAATAAATATAGAACCATGCCTGCCCTAGTCGGTTTTGTTCCTATCCTGCTCACCACTGCAAACGCAGTCTTTTCTTCTGTGCTGGGTTTTAGGAGAGATGAACTCTGTTTACACATGTAAACAAATCTGATAAATAAGAGTAGTCATTGCTGTGCAGTCATTTTTGACACATGTGCTTGACCTATAATATAGGTAAGTCTGGTTAAAAAGTAAACAGAATCACACCCTTCATTTCTGAGAATTCTCGTTGTAATTCTGGAAGTAACATCACTTCAAGGCAGCCTTTTGAAATAGATTTGATTCAGTTGGTCCGTTTACTATTGGATGATGGGTTTCCAGTTAGCTAATTAAAACTGGTTATTCCTGAGGATTTGTGCAGCCTGAGTTGTTTAATACTTCATGTCTTCCAGTCTTGTCCAGTTACATTGGGAATGCTCACAATTCTGTTTAGAAGGAAACAGATGCTAATAAACAAAGGGATGAATATCTCTTTTATCTATCGTGTTTTATAAAACAAGGAACACACAAGAGTCCAGAAATCTCCTGATAATAGAGGAGTATCAGGGTATATGAATGGAACTCTGGCTCCCTTGCTTTCTGGTCTCCAGAAACTGGGATGGCTGCAGAAGTGAAATTCACCAGGACAAAACCTTTCAGTCAGCAAGTAAAAAGGAAAATCAGGCCAGCTCTAAGAAGCTCTTTCTTAAATTCCCACACCCACCTAACTTGTCCAAATTATTTGCTTACAGAGCAGTTGCTCTACATTCTCCCAGTTTAAACTAGCCATTGATTTTCTTTCTAAAATTCATACTCTGCTCTATTTGGCAAGTAAATCAGAGCACAATATTTTGCATTCTGTTGAAACGTCTTTTTCCCCCTTTGGAAAGGGAATGAAAATGTGTTTCATGCCATATGCTGGATATTTTCTAGTTGTGCTTATTCACATATTTTTGACTCTACAATATCTGGCATTATGAGATGTGAATCCCAAGCTTGCTTCAGATACAGTTTTGCTGAAAGGAGAAAACAAAGAAATCGGGTAAAATCTGTTTAATTTTGATAACTAACGAGGGCAATAAGTTTTAAGAGATATTTTCCATTTGATTTACTTAGGGCAAATGAATACTATTTTATTTCTCAGCAAAATATTATGTTAAACCAGAAATTTAAATTGAAGTTGTCCTTATTCTTTTAGAAAAACTGTGTCCTCTATCTCTACCTCTGTCTCTCTGTCTCCCTCTCTTTTCTTGTATTGCTTGCAAATCAGGCTAAATTCTCCCCAAAAAGAAAAAAACCATCATGATGGTGGGCATTGAGGAAGTCTACCAAGGAAGCAGCAGAGTGCATAGTCTCTCTTTTAACTATTATATTCTCTTCAGAGTATATCTTCACCAGTAGCCCAACCTAACCGTTCCCCAAGTGAATGAATGACAGTAGGTGTTCAAGACAACCTATTTCTCCTCTAACTCTTTCATCTCTTTTGAAGCACTTATCGAGCCTGTTGTAACAAGACAAATGTCTAGAAAAGTATATGTCTGTATGTTAATAGTGCTTATATCCAGATGATAAGATACGGGTAATTTTTATTTCATTTTTTGCAATCTCTAACTTTTCTATACTGAAAGTACACTATTTGTGTCAAAGAACTTCAAAATGAGGTTGCTCTTAGAATGTATTTTCTCTTTGAAAATGTGGTACTGGAAATCTATAACAACCTAATTGCATATTCATTCTTCCTTTCTACTAACATTTATTCAATACCTGTTAAATGCAGCTTATCTATTTGTCATCAAAGACACAAAGGCACCCTAAACAGGGTTCTTCCCTTCAAGGACCTCAAAACTTTAGCATTGTTTCTGCAATAGTTGTCTTTATATTGACCATAATTTTTGCCTTATATAGTTCATAGACTTGTTTCTATATTTTTGTAGTACACACCATTTCTACTCATTTCATCCTTAATAAGATTAACATTTCCCCTCAACCTAGAAATTACTGTCTTTTGATAAGACATCTGGTGTGTTCATCTTCCTATGAATCCTTCAGTGTCTTTGTCATGATTAAAATTCAGCAAAACATTGCAGTTTCTGTTCTCAAGCATGGCATCATTTATAAGCAAATTTTGAATTCTGTCAGTTAGGAATTGTTCCATGTCCATTTATACAGTGCTTTCAGTGAAAGACTGACTTTGTGAGTGTCCCAAACTTTACCTACTTCAACCAAGTGAATCAATGGGAAATAAGTAGTTACACTCAGTGGTTTAAATTTCAATAGCGGTTTCCACAGAAGATGTTGTCCAAAAAGGGTTCTTTATGAATCAATAATTGAAAAATAAGTCAATATTTGTTGAAAAGGTTCTATCTTTTCCTCATCCCCCCAACTGTTCAATGTAGGAAAGTATGAATGATATATATTACATAAACTATGTTAGAGTATTGACATATTACCTGGTCATACCTGTGCCAGCCAGCCTGCCTAACTGGGCATAAGGTTGTCCCATTTCACATCAGTAACAGAGAGAAACGCTTCTGAAAGTACAATAGGCCATTTTGGTGTTGATGTTTTTAAAATATTTTAAAACAGAGTTTCTTAATTTAATGCATTTTCCGGTGATATAATCCATTATCATTTAAAATACACTACTCTATACATTGTTCCCAGACAACTTTTTTATTTCTTTAGTGACACCAAATTTAGATACTTTATGAAAAGAGAACTCATGCTTTATCAAAATAATCAAGATCCTTAGAAAAGATTACAGACTTTTTACTCTGTTTTTGCTACCTCCTTTACAATTTTGCATATTTAAAGTACAGGGTGCTTTGTGTTTTCTAATAAGCTAAATGAAAGCATTTTTCTATGATATTATCACATTCTCCTAATTGTAAATCTAGGTGTTAGTTTTATTTCATTTTGTTCTGTTTTTCAGAGGTTTCAGTCTGTGTATTTACTAAATATGTGTAGTGTCGATAAGATAATACATCATAGTATTTTTGAGAAAGCCCTAATGTGTGGAAAGTTAGTCCCAGCTCTACCACTAAATCTCTGTGTAATAAAGAAGAAATCATAGACTCTCTGGGTGTCAATTTCTTCATCTGTTAAATAAAAGCTTTGTACTAGATCATCTCAAAATTTCTATCATAGTTATGCTTCCATGTATATTTTCACTAGGGAAAGGCATACAGTCAGTAAATATGATTGCATCATAAAGTATTTTTTCTTAATACATGAGGATCCTAAGAAGGGCAATTAAATTCAATGATTCTCTCTCCACTATATAGTCATTCATTCCATCTATATATCACTATTGAATTCTTACTATGGGTTAAGCTATGCTAGGTAATGGGAACAGGAAGTTTAACAAAGAAGACACCCCAGTTCTCACTGGGTTTTTGGTGTAGTAGAGTGGTTCTCTACTGGAAGCAGCTTTGCCTCTGAGAGGCTATTTGGCCATATATGGAAATAATTTTGATTATTACAGCTTGCATCTAGTGGGTAGAGACCAGAAGTGCTGCTGTACATCCTACAATGCACAAGAGAGGTCCCACAACAAAGAAGCATCTGATCCGAATTGTCAGTACTGCCACATTTGAGAGTCCCTGCTAGTGGAAGAGACTGGCATGCATGTAAAGGCACCCAGTGTGAACATAGGGGTCTATGTCAGCATCTTTCAAATTCTTCTCCTAGAAAACATACAAAAGGAAACAAGGAGAATACAAAATGACTTACTTTAAGCCATAATCTTAATTTCAGAGAATGTGAGTTCTAGTAAAATTATTGTTATATATCACATAATAATATATATATTATATTGGTATTATATTCCCCACGTATAATATGTATATGGTTTTTATTTTTGCATCATGTAATAGTATATCCCATTAAAAGGCTAAATAAAAAGTGACAACAGGGCTTCCCTGGTGGCGCAGTGTTGAGAGTCCTGCCGATGCAGGGGATGCGGGTTCGTGCCCCAGTCCGGGAGGATCCCGCATGCCGCGGAGCGGCTGGGCCCGTGAGCCATGGCTGCTGAGCCTGCGCGTCCGGAGCCTGTGCTCCGCAATGGGAGAGGCCACAGCAGTGAGGGGCCCGTGTACCACAAAAAAAAAAAAAAAAAGTGCCAACATAAAGTCATATAGGAAACACTAAAAAAAAGTGATAAAACTATATGAAAAGGACATAGGGGCTTAACTAGGAGAACTCCCAATGGCCAAAGCTATAACAATTTGAGCAATAAAATAAAGGATGATAATATTAGATTACAACCCAAATAATAAAATAAATATTCATGAATGTGTATATTCGCATATTACACATTAATATCCATACAGTTGACCCTTGAACAAGATCATGAAAAGCAAGGAAAGAGTGAGAAAATGTCATAAATTAGAAGAGACTAAAGAGATACAAAAATTAAGTACACAGGATGATGTCCCATCTTTAAAAAATTGAATAAATAAGTGGAAAAACTGATGAAAGCTAAATAGTCTGTAATTTAGTTAGCAGCATTATACCAATATTAAATTCTTAGTTTTCCTTAATGTACTATGGCTATGTAAGATGACAACGTTAGAGGAACCTGGGAAAAGGCTATATGGGAACTCCCTGTGCTATCTTTACAACTTATTTATATCTTAGTTAGCAAAAAGAGAAACCTGGGGGAAAATGCTCTCTTCTTTAATCTGGGATTGTCTACTACAACGGTAGGAATTTCACACTTGAGAAATTGATACAGCAGTGCAAATTTATGAGGCCTAAATTATGACTAAATATCACTGAGGATGACAAAGTGCAAAGATAGTAAGATGTCTTTGATAATATTTTTAATCGTCCCTAGAAATATCTATCTCCAGACATCTTATTTTGAGAGAAATAAAGGTCCTTATTGTACACACCACATTTATTTGGGTGTTTTGTTACAGGCAACTGAAAGCACTAATACAGTTCTCTTTACTATATGATAAAGGGAAATATAAAAGCAGAGGTAGCTTTGGGAGATAGTGGAATGTTATACAAACAGATAATTCAGTAGATTATGGAGAAGAAGGGTTCCCACATTACAGGGAGCTAGGGCTGACTCTAGGTGTAAGAATAGACTTTTAAAATTTTCTATTATGGAAAATTATCTAAAATGTACAACGTAGAGAGAATAGTGTAATAAACTCTTATAAACCCATCATCAGCTTTAAGAACTATCAACAAAGGACCAACTTTGTTTTATCTGAAATATCTATTAATTTCACTGCTCACGTATTATTTTGAACCAAATCTCAACTATCAAAATAAGATTTTAACAGTTTTAGTTTTTAAGTAGACTTTAAAAGTATACTATTTTAATTAATGGAACAAGTATTTATTGATCATTATTTTAGTTAAGGTTAGAGGGACCTTATCCAATTGGTTCAGAACTCCATGAAGAAGCCCTGTTTATGAGATCATTTTGTGGGTTCCTGACTAGCCCGAGTCAGGTGGCATGCTAGTTCAATAACTAATCTGTCTTTCACAAAGTATATTCAAATACTGCTTGCCTATGAGGGAATGGCGGGTAGGGCAGATTCAGCAAGAATGGTTGAGAGCAGATTGGGCTCCATAATGGGCACATCTTGTCCCTCCACCTTCTGTGTGTTGAGTATTTTGTAGATGCTGGGGATACAAAGATAAATAAGATAAAGGCCCCGCTCTAGGATAATCTATTATTTTCATACTGTCACACTGTATTGATCTTTGTTTTTAAATTAACACTTTTATTGCTGGTAACCCCATTTAAAGTAGAGACTATATCTGTTGTTTCTATAACATTTCTAGAAAATTTTATTTAAAACATATGTATCATAGATATATACATATATATTTCTAAAAACCTATTTCAAATATATTTATCATTTTTAACATATCATATTTAACATATTCAACAAATAGACATTAGATCAATGATTCTGCCAATTCCTGTAAATTAGATAGTTTGTCTAAATGACAAAAAGGTATAAAACTAATTTTGCTCATTCCTATTAATATTATAAGAAGATCCGTGGGATTTGTCTCAGTTAGCAATTTTTTATTTTAGGTATGTGTAGCCAACAAGAAAGAGTAAATCAACTCCTATAAGCGTTGCCTAGATCCACATGTTTATAATAATTTAAACATTTATTACACCCATGTTTATGAAATTGATCCAAATAAATTATAGTATATGAATTTAAGTGTGGTGATGATTATATTGTATTATTTACATTTCAGTGGCTTGGACCATTTTTTCCAACATGGTATTTGCTTAAAGTAATTATACTGACTGAGAACAGTGGCAGATTGATATTAAATGTTTGGATTAAATATTTTGTCAGCAAACATGCAGCAACTGCTTTACTGCTGCTTCTTCTCTTCTATGCATACTGATTACAAAACGATTACAAAATGATTAGCTTTTATTTTGGCACAGTTTTAACATACTTAGATAAATGCTGCTTGATATCCAATCTTCTGATTGTTTAAATAGCTGGAAAAAAGAAAAAGAAGAAAAACGCCCAAAAGAAATTTAACACAGTGTTCTAACTTCTCAGTCCTCATTCAAACAAATAAAAACCTGCCGAGTCTCAATATGATTCTGGTTTTATGAGGTCTAAGTTTTAGCTAAATATAAACCCTTCCAGGTGTGCTCAGCACTGGCAGGTGGGGAAAAAGTGTCACTTCATGCTAAAAGAAGAAACATATGAAACTATTTTTAAGAGAGTTCTCTTGTGGCTTTTTGAATTTTGATTGTCTCTTGCAAAATACTAGTTTAATGCTCTATTGGGAACAAATAAGAACATATGGTTTAAATCTACACTGATATACAAATGTATTTGTAATAACCATCATAGAACTACTTGACAAGATGTTTTAAGTTTTACTTTCCAGAATCAAACCATTAAAATGATTTTTAAAAAAAAAAAAAAAAAAAAAGCAAGCCTCTGTGTATATCTTATAAATCTCTAGGGTACATTCACTGAGATTTTGGTCAGGGATTGGAAAGTTCAGGGTCATTTTTAAAGGAACACTAGGGGCTGAATATAGGCCAGATGTCAACTGAAAAAGAATTTGCTTTTTATCTTTCAATGAATAAATATTCCAGGGAATGACAAAATCAGTTGGTAGAAAATGAATGTTTTATAAATGTTCTAAAGTAACGATATGTTCACCAAAAAATATTAAGTGCTATATTTACATATTTTTATGAACTCATTCCTATTGACCGTGCAATACCAATTCAAAACTGATTTGTCCTGTAACTGATGAAAAGTCAGAAGGGTAATCAACTAGTACTTTATTACCATATCATTTAAGCATATCTTAGTCTTCCAAGGGGAACTGGGAAACATGACAAATCCAGTCCTCAGATGCCCAAACCTATTTGCTTCCATCAGAACATGGCACATATAAAATATGCTGGAGGAATGGAGCTGATTCAAATAGATAATTATGAAACTATTTGGCTTGGTATGTGTCAGACCATTCTAAGTCACATCATGTATGCGGTTCAGTCAAAATAAGAATAATCTTGGTCACAGTATCAAATTTTCTGCATTTCATTCTCAGGATATTTCAGAGTTACCTGGCAACAAACTGGGCTCTCCTCAAGCCCCCATTTCTGGTATACAAGGATGGAGGAGGAGAAGAAATAGAAGGACAAAAAGGAATAATCGGGAGGGAAAAGGAGAATTAGGTCAAAATGGATTTCAATCTGAATCTACCTTTTTGCTACATTTATATTGCTCCTGACTAGATCTGACACCCCTCAGGCATACTGTTATTAAGGTTGTTTTTGGATACTGAAGCATCACCTGTAAAAAAATTTTTGGTACAATATTGAGATGAGTCTTCAATTTTGAGGGTCCTGCAAGTACAAAATAAGATACTGTGAAAGAGTTGCAGAATTGGACAATTGCTACCCAAATGTATCCTGTTATCATTGTCTTGAAAGATACATTATTTATCATCTCTTTTGTCATGAAGCCACACTGGGTACTTTATAAAACAAACTATAAAAGAATAGTCATGTTTTTCATAAGTCAAAGACCTGACGGGGCAGCATGATAAAAGCAACTGACTAAACTGACAAGATAAATTAATAAAACTATTTTGACAAGACAATACATTTATATAATACACACACAAGGATTAATGTACTTGGTCAGCTGGTTAGAGGAGCTATCTACACTGTCGAGGCACAGACCTGTTTCCCTTTCCTTCCACGTGCACAGCTAGACTGTTTTCCAGCCTCCTTTGTGACAAGGTATGGCCATGTGTCTGAATTCAGGACAGTGGAAGGAGGACAGAGAGACTAGTAACTTCTCTCCATTGCCAATTGAACTTTATGTGAATGAGAAAAAAATCTTGGATCAATTCATTGAGATTTTCTGGTTTATTTGTTACATCAGTTAGTACTACGTTAACTATTATAGATATGTGTACCTTGAAGTGGTATGCAACTATAACGAGAACCTAAAATATTTAGGATTACCTTGGTGGTTGGGCAGCAAATGGCAAGGAAACTGATATTAGAGGCCTGAAAGGTAGTTTTGAAGAATCATGGGATTTGGAAAAACTGCCAATGCTCCTGAATTCTGATCCATTCACCAACATCCTCCCTACCACACCCCACCACCTGTGTCAGTCCTGATTCTTCTTCTTCAGGTCATTTATATAGACTTGACTCTTCAGATGCAGCAGCTAAAAGCTCTTTCCACTGTCACCTAGGTGCCCTCCCCACATCAGTTGAGAATTCTTACCCCTTGTCAATCAATTTCTACTACAAATGGCTGGGATTCTGGGGAAGAGGGAGATGTATTTTGTTTCAATTATATCATCCAAATGACTTATTTGCATTTCTTACTATGAAAAATGATAGAGATTTAGGGTTTATGTATAATGATAGGTCCAGAAAAGGCTTTTCAAACTTTCCCAGGCATAAGCCCAGTAAGGGAATTAAATTGTCATTCACTACTCAGATTGCATCAACTTGTTTCTTGCTAAGCCACTGATGGCTTCCTGACTTCTTTATTTAGGGAGTGGGAAGAACACAACACAGATAATAGCAAAAAAGCTTTTTGGAAAAGGGGAAGTATATAGAGTACTCAGTGGTACTATTGGAAGTTATTAAGCCAGATATGACAAGTAATCTGGCCTGTGGATAATCACCCCCACCTCCATTCCCAAATCACCATTGCCTATAGCAGAGATCACCAAATGATCCCTGAGCTCTAATATTCTCTATCATCATTGTTCCAAAATAGCTTGAAATCATCAACATAACACACCATACCCACCACAATGTGCTTAAGTTGGTACAAGTTTGCCAAACTTGCTATGTACCATCAGTATATCCTTTTGGAAGGCGGCTATATTCTGTTTTACTGTACAAAAGACAAATACAAATTTTAAAGCTCTGCACTTTTATAATTTTCCCAGCAAACCACTTGCTGAAAACTCGATTTCTCCCCACAGCCATTCTTTTTTGTTCTAATTAAGAATTTAATTAATCTCTTGGCCAGATTGGGTTTATTGGACATCTTTCAATACTGAAGAGACCAGTTCATGAAAATGATATATCCTTAACTCTAATTTAAATATTGATATTTTTAATTTTTTATTAGTACTGTTTTATAGTATTGTTTTTTAATTTTTATTTTATTTGGGGGTATAGTTGATTAACAATGTTGTGTTAGTTTTAGGTGTACAGCAAAGTGATTCAGTTAGACATATACATGTATCTATTCTTTTACAAATTTTTCCCCAATTAAGGTATTATAGTACATTGAGAAGAGCTCCCTGTGCTATACAGTAGGTCTTTGTTGGTTATCTATCTTAAATATAGTAGTGTATATATGTCAATCCCAAACTCCCAATCTATACCTCCCCTCCACCTTTCCTTTGGTAACCATACGTTTGTTTTCTAAGTCTGTTGCTGTTTTGTAAATAAGTTTATTTGTATCAATCTTTTTTAGATTCCACATATGAGCGATATATTTGTCTTTGTCCGACTTACTTCACTTAGTATGATGATTTCCAGGTCCATCCATGTTGCTGCAAATGGCATTATTTCATTCTCTTTAATGGCTGAGTGATATTCCATTGTACATACATACCATATCTTCTTTATCCATTCTTCTGTCAATGGACATTTAGGTAGCTTCCATGTCTTGGCTATTGTAAACAGTGCTGCAATGAACATTTCCTCATTGCCTTTGAAGAATGTTGCCATTCTAATGTTAGTTGCATCTTTAAAAGCACAGAAAAATTTCATGCAATTGTATCATCAACCACCTACAAGATTCCCCCACTGCAGCCATATTACAAAAGAGCAAGTGGTCCCTTTTTACCCCGAAAAAGTAAAATGATTTAATATGATCAGGAACCATTGAGATACTTTTGCAAATCAAACTTCTTTGAATCTCTGTTAAAAGAAATATTCAGCTACAACCTTATCAATGGCACCAGCAAACCCAGATGGAAGAGAAAGACATCAATAGTGGATTGTTATTATAATGGAAAAAGGCCCTCTATTACATTTCATGTGTATAATTGAACAGAGCAGCCTCAAAAGCAATTGTTTGAATTATCCAGCTTCACTTCCTCAAAGTCTGAGATGGGTAAAACATGTTCTTTCATTATGGAATTTCACCACATCTCTTCTTTGATTACAGTCATCTTTCTTTTAAGTTGTTTTTAGAAATGAACTTGAAAACAGTCATCCAGGGTAGGTGAGGGCTGCCTTGTCTTTTTAAAAGCAGACAGTGAATTTGACATACTTTTCCTGCATGTCACCTCTTGAATTCGAAAAGACCTTAGGAAAACTACATTTTAAGGTTGTGCCATTAACTAAAAAGACGTTTTTGAAAACTATTTTGTTTTGCTTTTTAGCTAGGAGAATTTATTCCTTAGCTGACTGAAACCAGTGGAGGAATATTTTGGAGTTTTTTCCTTTGTCACGTGGTTGTTTCTTTTTTCCTTCCTCCACCTCCGTCCTGGCAGATGATAGAATTTTGAATGGCCATTTCAGATGTTGCTACCTGGGACTAACTCAACAAATTGTGGAAAGAAGGTAAACTGTATTTCAGGTATTAATCTGATACCCACAGGCCTGCCAGTGCCCAAGGACTCCTGTAGCCCATGAAATTCAGCATAGAGTTTGGGTCACTGGGGATAATTTAGCAGAGTCTCAGATTCTCAAAACCCCCGGTGAAGCTCTGGTTGCGGAAGCAGCTGGACCCATTGGCTCTAACAAGGCTCATGGTGACTTTTATGTGTCTCCACAGCCTTTTATGTCCAGTGCAGCTCCTAGTGAGATCACGCGGATAAATTGTTATGGTTGTTGAATAAAAAGATGACTTGCCTCTGATTTTTGATAGTTGCAGAGTGCAGCCAAACCAGCTTCCAAGATATTGAGCTATGTGTTGGGTTAGCTCTTTTTACTTTTTAAAGTATTATTTTATTTGTAGATACATAGAGCATGGGATTGAAATTGAACCTACTGTGATTCAAATAGCTCTACCATATTACTATCTGTATTACTTTGGACAAATTACTTACCTAAGCTTCAAGTTCTTCACGTATCAAAGGGAGGTGCAAATTGCTACCTCCTTCATAAGGTTGTGCAATTTTAAGGAGATTTTCCATGAAAGCATTTAGCATGTTATATATCACTGCCTCTCAAACTTGAGTGTGTACACACTTCTGGGGATCCCGTTAAAATGAAGATTCTAATTTTTTAGGTCTGGGATGGGACTCGCATTTCTAACAAGTTCCCTGGTGAGACCAGTATTACTGTTTCATGAACCACAATTTGGTAGGAAGTGTCTAAAGCACATAAAAGTTATTTTTATCAATATTACTTTATTATCATATTATTAATTTCTTCCTTTCCTACTAAACGCAATCGCAAGTTAGAAAACAGGGACTAAGCCCCCATGTCAGCTCCTTCATCCCCTTGCTCACACTGTTCTCAATACTCTATTCTTAATAAATATTGGCTGGGCTAATTAAATGCAAAGTGCATTGGCATGTGACATACATTTTTTTCACTTACTATTTTTTTTTAGTAGCTTACCTACTAATAGTAGGCCAAATTAGTATATCTCCCCTACTACTTTTTTTTTTTTTAGCTTTAGCTGAGTTATTTTCCAATTCCACCCTCTAATTTCAGTTGATATGTTATTTCTCAGAATTCTCATAGCTCCCTAGACTGATCTCTATCACACATGTATCAAACTATGCACCTGTCTGCATACTTATCTAGATTTTGTGGTGCTTCTAAGTAAAAACAATGCACTCTTCGTATTTGCAGCCTCATCATTTAACACAGCCCTGGCACTTAGATACTCTATGAAACTCTGTGGAATAGGAAAATAGATGAATGAATAATTGCAAAGAGGTCCCCTATAAAAGAGCAGCTTTCTAATATTTAGGCATCTGAACTGAAAGGGATAATGGGTTTTTTGGTCTTTTATTACCTGACAAGTATTAAAAAAAAAATGGGTTTGAGAATTAGAGTCTTGTCCATCCAAAATGTTGCCCAAACTCTGGGTTAGGACTAGAAAATCAAGTCTTTTCCAAACTTCCTGGAGTATGACTGGGGGCAAGTCCCTCAGTATCCGTAAGCCTCAGCCTTGGCAGGAAGGCTCCAGGCAGGCCACAGAGGCCACCTCTTCTCAGAGGCCTCTGGGGCTGCATGTCCAGTTGAGACACAACTAAGGCAGAAACTTCTCAGTTTGTTATTCTCCTAGACTTAGTTCTTGGAGGCTGTGGGGAAGCAGATTTGGGGTAGGTTTGGTGGCAGCTACAGTCCTCCCAACCGCTCTTTCCCCCAAACCCAAGGGAGTCTTAGAGATTGACTAATTGGGGAGCCCTGATTTATTAGTTTGTTGAAAACTTGTCCTGAAAAACAATAAATCAGGGAAGAATTTGAACTACACCCTCTGAAATTTTCTATAAACTCTAATCTTCAACTGATGTAATTCAAATTGTTTAGCTGATTTATCAGTGTCATAAATTTTCCCAGGGCTGTGGTTCTCAATCCTAGCTGCACATTTGAATCACCTGGGGGACACTTTTAAAAAATGCTGATGCTGGATGAGCACAACTGAATCATGTACTATTGGAGCCCAAACATTTTTGTTTTCTCAAAGCTGTTTAGAAAATTATTATGTGCAGCCAGAGCTGAGATTTTAGTAGATTACTTGTATTACAGAGTTGCCTATACAACTGATAATGTAGCTGAATGGATAATAAGTAAGAGAAAATAGCACTATTTAAAATATTTTAATGTAATTATACTGTACATGGTAGGTCTTCAATAAATATTAAAAATTTTATGCCACTACTGTTGAAATCACTAAACTGGAGGAAAGAAAAATATACGGGAACAGTTTCTTTTGGTTTCTTGTTTCAAAGAAAACGTGGTTCTTGTTGCTAAGGAAACAGTCATCCGTTCATGTTCTTCATTCCATCTTTGGGTCACGCCCAGTGCTGATCATGTCAAGACTTCAAAAGTATTTTAAAAATCATTTTATAACCAAGTTTTACTGACTCAAAAAACTATTGCCATATTTTGTTTTATACCCAATGGCCAGGATTGTCTTTCCATGAGCAGTGAATTATTTTCAAGATGTCTTAGAGGAAAAAAATTGTGGTATTGCAGGCTGAATGACAATTGTCTGGAGTCTTCTATTTAAAACCTCTATCTATTGCATGTGAAGGCCCACATTATAATATAGTCACAGGGTCTGTACTAGGACGAGGTAAGTGAGGTATCTAGGACACAAAATTTAAAGAGGTACTCCTAAAATGTCAGTGAGTACCTCCTTAAATTTTGCACCCTAGGTGATTCACTCACCTTGCCCCTTGTCCCAGTTCTGATAGCACTTCTAAAGTAGAAATGTGTTCTCACACACTTTAAGAAGAAAAAAGAAATAGTTTCTCTATTTTAAACTTTAGAAACAGAAAGCAATTATCCAGTTTGGAATGGAGCCAAACTGCCAAGGTTAATATCTTTGTTCTTCTGAAAAGGACAGTAGGACTTATAATGGCAATGAATTGTCAGGGCCCCAACTATATATCTCATAGTTAAAATGGGTAGCCATTTGTAACCTCCTTCCCAGCTGCCTTGTCCTTGCTTCTTTTCTGGCAGAGTCCCAACTTTCTTCAGTGGTACACCCGACTCCCATATGACTCATGGGTAAATTCTGATTAGTCTGAGCCAATCAGGTTTCTCATTCCCTTTGCCTAAGATTAGTTAGAGATGAGCATGTGACTCATTTCCACACAGTGTGACAAGAGAGGACATATTTTGGAAAAAAATTTTTTCTGTTAAATAGATATGTACAGGAGGAAACAGTCCCACTTCTTCTACTAGACATTTTTTTGTATCTACATGGGATGCTTGGAACCTTAGCAGATATGTTTCAGTCAAGAGGGGAGCCATCTGAAGACAAAGCCAACAAGATGAATATGGAAGAGTACAATGAGGAACAAACATCCCAAGCCTTTGATTTCAACGTTATGCTACTAAATTGTCCAATAGTAGAACCACTTTACCCTTTGGGCTGCTTAAAGTAAGGAAAAATATACCTTCTTATTACTTAGGCCAGTTTTGTCAGGGTTTTATGTTACTTTCAACCAGTGCACCCTATATCCAAAAGCATCTAATGTGTCATTTTCCTATGTTTAATCAATAGTAATTTGAGCAGTGCTTAGATGTAAGAGCAAAGAAGTTAAAGTGTGGTATTAAACTATTCCACAATTTCTGGTTAAAAATACTGAGAGAGACCTTCAAGATGGCAGAGGAGTAAGACGTGGAGATCACCTTCCTCTCCACAAATACATCAGAAATACACCTACATATGGAACAACTCCTACAGAGCACCTACTGAACGCTGGCAGAAGATCTCAGACTTCTCAAAAGGGTCTTGGTGCTCTGGCCAGGTGTTAGGCCTGTGCCTCTGAGGTGGGAGAGCCGAGTTCCGGACATTGGTCCACCAGAGACCTCCCAGCTTCAGGTAATATCAAACAGTGAAAGCTCTCCCAGAGATCTACATCTCAACACTAAGACCCACCTCTCCTCCAATGACCAGCAACCTACGGTGCTGGGCACCCTATGCCAAACAACTAGCAAGACAGGGACACAACACCACCCATTAGCAGAGAGGCTGCCTAAAGTCATAATAAGGTCACAGACACCCCAAACCACATCACTGGATGCGGTCCTGCCTACCAGAAAGACAAGATCCAGCCTCATCCTCCAGAACACAGGCACTAGTTCCCTCCACCAGGAAGCCTACACAACCCATTAAACCAACCTTAGCAACAGGGAGCAGACACCAAAAACAATGGGAACTACGAACCTGGAGCCTGTGAAAAGGAGACCCCAAACACAGTAAGTTAAGCAAAATGAGAAGACAGAGAAACACACAGCAGATAAAGGAACAAGGTAAAAACCCACCAGACCAAACAAATGAAGAGGAAATAGGCAGTCTACCTGAAAAAGATTTCAGAGGAATGATAGTAAAGATGATCCAAAGTCTTGGAAATAGAATGGGGAAAATACAAGAAATGTGTAACAAGGACCTAGAAGAACTAAAGGGAAAACAAACAATGATGAACAACACAATAAATGAAATTAAAAATTCTCTAGAAGGAATCAATAGCAGAATAACTGAGGCAGAAGAACGAATGGATAAGTGACCTGGAAGATAAAATAGTGGAAATAACTACTGCAGAGCAGAATAAAGAAAAAAGAATGAAAAGAATTGAGGACAGTCTCAGAGAGGTCTCGGACAACATTAAATGCACCAACATTCGAATTATAGGGGTCCCAGAAGAGGAAGAGAAAAAGAAAGGGACTGAGAAAATACTGGAAGCAATTGTAGTTGAAAACTTCCCTAATATGGGAAAAGAAATACTTAATCAAGTCCAGGAAGCACAGAGAGTCCCATACAGAATAAATCTAAGGAGAAACATGCCAAGACACATATTAATCAAACTATCAAAAATTAAATACAAAGAAAAAGTATTAAAAGCAGCAATAATATTTTATTTTAAAAATAAAACTATTAATATTAAAATATTATAATCTGTAAAAAATACAAACACATGGAGGCTAAAACAACAAATAACATACAAGGGAATCCCCATAAGGTTAACAGCTGATCTTTCAGCAGAAACTCTGCAAGCCAGAAGGGAGTGGCAGGACATATTTAAAGTGATGAAAGGGAAAAATCTACAACCAAGATTACTCTACCCAGCAAGGATCTCATTCAGATTCAACAGAGAAATGAAAACATTTACAGACAAGCAAAAGCTAAAAGAATTCAACACTACCAAACCAGCTTTCCAACAAATGCTAAAGGAATTTCTCTAGGCAAGAAACACAAGAGAAGGAAAAGACCTACAATAGCAAACCCAAAACCATTAAGAAAATGGTAATAGGAACATACATATCGATAATTACCTTAAATGTAAATGGATTAAATGCTCCAACCAAAAGACATAGACTGGCTGAATGGATACAATATACAAGACCCATATATATGCTGTCCACAAGAGACCCACTTCAGATCTAGGGGCACATACAGAATGAAAATGAGGGGATGGAAAAAGATATTCCATGCAAATGGAAATCAGAAGAAAGCTGGAGTAGCAATTCTCATATCAGACAAAATAGACTTTAAAGACTATTACAAAAGACAGAAGAACACTACATAATGATCAAGGGATCAATCCAAGAAGAAGATATAACAATGTAAATATTTATGCACCCAACATAGGACCACCACAATACATAAGGCAAATGCTAGCAGCCATAAAAGGGGAAATCGACAGTAACACAGTCATAGTACAGGACTTTAGCACACCACTTTCACCAATGGACAGATCTTCCAAAATGAAAATAAAGAAGGAAACACAAGCTTTAAATGATACATTAAACAAGACGGACTTAACTGATATTTATAGGACAGTCCATCCAAAAACAACAGAATACACTTTCTTCTGAAGTGCTCATGGAACATTCTCCAGGATAGATCATATCTTGGGTCACAAATCAAGCCTTGGTAAATTCAAGAAAATTGAAATCATATCAAGTATCTTTTCCAACCACAACGCTGTGAGACTAGATATCAATTACAGGAAAAAATGTGTAAAAATTACAAACACATAGAGGCTAAACAATACACTACTTAATAACCAAGAGATCACTGAAGAAATCAAAGAGGAAATCAAAAAATACCTAGAAACAAATGACAATGAAATCACGACAACCCAAAAGTTATGGGATGAAGCAAAAGCAGTTCTAAGAGGGAAGTTTATAGCAATAAAATCCTACCTCAAGAAACAAGAATCATCTCAAATAAACAACATAACCTTACACCTAAAGCAATTAGAGTAAGAATAACAAAAAACCCCAAAGATAGCAGAAGGAAAGAAATCATAAAGATCAGATCAGAAATAAATGAAAAAGAATTGAAGGAAACAATAGCAAAGTTCAATAAAACTAAAAACTGGTTCTTTGAGAAGATAAACAAAATTGATAAACCATTAGCTAGACTCTTCAAGAAAAAAAGGGAGAAGACTCAAATCAATAGAATTAGAAATGAAACAAGAGAAGTAACAACTGACACTGCAGAAATACAAAGGATCATGAGAGATTACTACAAGCAGCTATATGCCAGTAAAATGGACAACCTAGAAAAAATGGACAAATTCTTAGAAAGCACAACCTTCCGAGGCTGAACCAGGAAGAAAAAGAAAATATAAACAGACCAACCACAAGCACTGAAATTGAGACTGTGATTAAAAATCTTCCAACATGGGCTTCCCTGGTGATGCAGTGGTTGACAGTCTGCCTGCCAACGCTGGGGGCACGGGTTCGTGCCCCGGTCCAGTAAGATCTCACATGCCGCAGAGTGGCTGGGCTCGTGAGCCATGGCCGCTGAGCCTGCGCGTCCGGAGCCTGTGCTCCGCAACGGGAGAGGCCACAACAGTGAGAAGCCCACGTACCGCAAAAAAAAAAAAAAAAATCTTCCAACAATCAAAAGTTCAGGACCAGATGGTTTCACAGGCAAATTCTATCAAACATTGAGAGAAGAGCTAACACCTATCCTTCTCAAACTCTTCCAAATTATAGCAGAGGGAGGAACACTCCTAAACTCACTCCACGAGGCCACCATCACCCTGATACCAAAACCAGACAAAGTGGTCACAAAGAAAGAAAACTACAAGCCATTATCACTGATGAACATAGATGCAAAAATCTTCAACAAAATACTAGCAAACAGAATCCAACAGCACATTAAAAGGATCATACAGCATGATCAAGTGGGGTTTATCCCAGGAATGCAAGGATTCTTCAGTATATGTAAACCAATCAATGTGATACACCATATTAATAAATTGAAGGAGAAAAACCATATGATCATCCCAATAGATGCAGAAAAATCTTTTGACAAAATTCAACACCCATTTATGATAAAAAAAAAAACCTTCCAGAAAGTAGGCATAGAGGGAACTTACTTCAACATAATAAAGTCCATATATGAAAAACTCACAGCCAACATCGTTCTCAATGGTGAAAAACTGAAACCATTTCCACTAAGATCAGGAACAAGACAAGGTTGTCCACTCTCACCACTATTATTCAACATAGTTTTGGAAGTTTTAGTCACAGCAATCAGAGAAGAAAAAGAAATAAAAGGAATCCAAAGCAGAAAAGAAGAAGTAAAGCTGTCACTGTTTGCAGATGACATGATACTATACATAAAGAATCCTAAAGATGCTACCAGAAAACTACTAGAGCTAATCAATGAATTCAGTAAAGTAGCAGGATACAAAATTAATGCACAGAAATCTCTTGCATTCCTATACACTAATGATGAAAAATGTGAAAGAGAAATTAAGGAACACTCCCATTTGCCAGTGCAACAAAAAGAAAAAAGTACCTAGGAATAAACCTACCTAAGGAGACAAAAGTCCTGTATGCAGAAAACTATTAGACACTGATGAAAGAAATTAAAGATGATACAAGCAGATGGAGAGAGATACCGTGTTCTTGGATTAGAAGAATCAACATTGTTAAAATGACTATACTACCCAAAGCAATCTACAGATTCAATGCAATCCCTATCAAACTACCAATGGCATTTTTCACAGAACTAGAACAAAAAATTTTACAATTTGTATTGAAACACAAAAGACCCTGAATAGCCAAGCAATCTTTAGAAAGAAAAATGGAGCTGGAGGGATCAGGTTCCTGGACTTCAGACTATACTCAAAGCTACAGTAATCAAGACAGTATGGTACTGGCACAAAGACAGAAATAGAAATCAATGGAACAGTATAGAGAGCCCAGAGATAATCCCACGCACCTCTGGTTACCTTATCTTTGATAAAGGAGGCAAGAATATACAATGGAGAAAAGACAGCCTCTTCAATAAGTGGTGCTGGGAAAACTGGACAGCTACATGTAAAAGAATGAAATTAGAACATTCCCTAACACCATACACAAAAATAAACTCAAAATGGATTAAAGGCCTAAATATAAGGCCAGACACTATAAAACTCTTGGAGGAAAACATAGGCAGAACACTCTATGACATACATCACAGCAAAATCCTTTTTGACACACCTCCTAGAGAAAGGGAAATAAAAACAAAAACAAATGGGACCTAATAAAACTGAAAAGCTTTTGCACAGCAACGGAAACCATAAACAGGATGAAAAGACAACCCTCATATTGGGAGAATAATTTGCAAATTAATCAACTGACAAAGGATTAATCTCCAAAATTTACAAGCAGCTCATGCAGCTCCATATCAAAAAAACAACCTAATCCAAAAATGGGCAGAAGACCTAAACAGACATTTCTCTAAAGAAGATATACAGATTACCAACAAACACATGAAAGGATGCTCAACATCAATAATCATTAGAGAAATGCAAATCAAAACTACAATGAGGTGTCACCTCACACCAGTCAGAATGGCCATCATCAAAAAATCTACAAACAATAAATTCTGGAGAGTGTGTGGAGAAAAGGGAACCGTCTTGCACTGTTGGTGGGAATGTAAATTGATACAGCCACTATGGAGAACAGTATGGAGGTTCCTTAAAAAACTACAAATAGAACTACCATATGACTCAGTAATCCCACTACTGGGCATATACCCTAAGAAAACCATAATTCAAAAAGAGTGATGTACCACAATGTTCATTGCAGCTCTATTTACAATATCCAGGACATGGAAGTAACCTGAGTGTCCATCGACAGATGAATGGATAAAGAAGATGTGGCACATATATACAATGGACTATTACTCAGCCATAAAAAGAAACAAAATTGAGTTATTTGTAGTGAGGTGGATGGACCTAGAGTCTGTCATACAGAGTGCAGTAAATCAGAAAGAGAAAAACAAATACCATATGCTAACACATATACATGGAATTTAAAAAAAGAAATGGTTCTGAAGAACCTAGGGGCAGGACAGGAATAAACACACAGACATAGAGAATGGACTTGAGGACACGGGGAGGGGGAAGGGTAAGCTGGGACAAAGTGAGAGAGTGCCATGGACATACATACACTACCAAATGTAAAATAGATAGCTAGTAGGAAGCAGCCACATAGCAGAGGGAGATAAGCTCAGTGCTTTGTGACCACCTAGAGGGATGGGATAGGGAGGGTGGGAGGGAGAAGCAAGAGGGAGGAGATATGGGGATATATGTATATGTATAGCTGATTCACTTTGTTATAAGGCAGAAACTAACACACCATTGTAAAGCAATTATACTCCAATAAAGATTTTAAAGAAAAAAAAGATAATGCACATGAGGAAGTGTGGTATGATGGAAAAAAAATTTAGAAAACCTAATAAATGAAACAAATAGCTGACTGTTTAAGAAAGTGAATATATGTGAACTCAATATCTTAGACTAGAGTTTCTCAATCTTGGCACTATTGACACTCTCAGCTGGATAATTCTTTATTGTCGGGGGCTGTCCTGTGCTGGTACGTTGTTAAGCAGCATCCCTGGGCTCTACCCACTGGATGCCAGTAGCACTCACCACCGCTCCAGTTGTAACAAAAGTGTCTCCAGACATTGCCAAATGTCCCAGGGGAGGGGGGAGGGAACGAGAGCAAAATCAACCACTGTCGAGAACCACTGCCTTATGTTCAACTAGCCCTAATAGAGAGGTGCGTAGAAAGAAAATTAAAACCCTTATTTTAGTAAAACAGGAAGACATTTAATCAGTTTCTGTTCAATTCATTAGCAAGTGTTAAATGTACATTTTCTATGTCCCAAATACAAGGTTTGTTACAGTTGGGGAGCCCAAAGTATCATCATGGAGGCAGAAACCTTATTTGCCTTAACTACGGTTATAAGTTGACCGTCTGTTGAACAACGTGTGTTTATACTGTTCAGGTCCACTTATAGGCAGATTAGTTTTCGATAGTAAATATTACAGTGCTGCGCCATCTGCGGTTAGTTGAAGGCTGGTTGAATCCATGGTTGCAGAACCTGGGATACGGGAGGAACCGTGGAAACAGAAGGCAGACTCTAAGTTATACATGCCTTTTTGACTGCATAGAGGGTCAATGCTCCTTTCCCCCTGCATTGTTCAAGAATCAACTGTAGTTCTGTGTAATGCTTAAATTAACACCGTGCCTGACATGTGGTAGACTCAATAAATACTCTAGATAAAGGATGGATGGATGGATGGATGGATGGATGGATGATGGATGCCTGGAAAGATAATCCCTTAAAATACTTACTGTCTTGGAGACAAAACTAATTTATTCAGAATCTAATTTGAAAACAAGTAGGTTATAAGCCCCATAGCATAAATGAAGTGCAACAGGAATCTAGAGAAAAGAGCTACCAGTGAAGGCTAACAGGGTAAGGATGGAGAATGTGATTTAAAAAGAAAACCTCCAGAGGTTATAATGAGAAAAAATGAAGCTTAGTGACAAAGTAGAAAAAGAAAGTAAAGGAAAACAACAGTCAACTATGAATTTTAAGACAGCAGGTTCCAAACTTTCCTCCAATACCAAGGATATGCAGGAGAGTGAAGGAGGGAAAGTGTTAGCCAATAAGGAGCCTCCAACCATTACTTCCACTGGAACTGTTGCTCTAGCATATTTATTAGTTTATTCTAGTAGATTTGAAGAAGATATGTAATAGCTTTGGCGGAGAAACATCTAAAAACTGCTTTTCTAGGAACAAAGGGCATAGAAAACCTATGGTACCAGTGATAGATTTTAATAGATTAAGTCAGAGAAAAAGAACCAGTATTGGGCTGGGGAGTAGGGAAAGCTGAATTTAGCTGGAGCAGATGAATTTGAGGTGTTGGTGTAACATGTATTGAAGATATCATGGAGCTAAAAAGAAATAGGCATTTAGAGCCTAAGAAAGAAGACAGGGCTAGGGTGTAGATGTGGGTGTCACCTACGTGGACATGAAGTTCTGCAAGGAATTAATAAGGAGACGAGGGAACACAGGCTAAGCATAGATCTGTGATCAAAGCATAGCAAGAGGAAGTAACTCAAAGCATCAATTAATATTCATACTGAAAGTAAAAGAAGCAGTCATGAGAAATGAAGAAGATCAGGAACCAATAATGGGGTGAAACGAGTTATATCAGTAAACGAGAGCCATCACTGACATGTCTTAGAAAACTGGAAGAAGATGGAGCTGAAAATTGGCCCTAGATTTGGCAATGGAGAGATAGTTAATAGTACTTAAAGCAGCAAAAAATATCTTTTCAACTGTGTGTAGACTGGACAAAAGCCTGCACAAATGTTCTGTATCGCTATGAGAGCTGGAAAATATGCATAAGTGTGATCTATTTTGCAAAAGTCCCAGAGCACAACTTGACATTAGTGGGAGCTGACATGCCAAAAATGAATTACTAATGTATTCTAAAATAAGCCACTATAAAATCTCTAAAGCTATCTTACTGCATTTAACAATTCTTTTCCAAAAGTTGGACAACTTTCATGACTTCCTGCACAAGTGAAATCTGGATCACATCTTAAGGGAAACTCACCTACTCAGTTTAATTTTACCCTGCTCTAGTCCTTTACAAAAAGGAGGAAGATGAATTGCTTGGGAACTGGTAGCTCAAAGTGGCTAAAGGAGCTAGAGACCATAAAGAAAGGGCCATAAACTTTAAGGGGAGAAAGATATTCTAATTGATTTTAGTGTCAAAGTTCTTGCCAAGCAAAATCTTATTTGGAAGAAAGATAAATGATTCTGAGAGAAGCAGGGCTGCTTTCGTTGAGACAGGATTGGGGGAACCCTGCCTGCTAGCCCAAGCTCTACAACCTTCATGAAAATATTCCTTGGACCCCCCTGGACCACAACTGAAAACAATGTACTGAACCCCTTTATTTTCAAATAATATCTGAAGCCCAGACATGTGTAAGAACTTACTCAAAAAAATTTAAATATCTGATTTAAAAATGGGCACAGGACCTAAATAGACATTTTTCCGAAGAACACAGATGACCAACAGATACATGAAAAGGTGCTCAACATCACTAATCATCAGGGAAATGCACATCAAAACCAAAATGAGATATTACCTCACACCTGTCAGAAGGGCTATTATCAAACACAGAAAATAACAAGTGTTGGCAAGAATTTGGGGAAAAAACAACCCCCCCATGCACTGTTGGTGAGAATGTAAACTGGTGCAGCCACTATGGAAAAGAGTATGAAGGTTTCTCCAAAAATTAAAAGTAGAACTGCTGTATGATCCAACAATCCCACTTCTGAGTATTTACACAAAGAAAATGAAAATATTAATTTGAAAAGATAATGCACCCATCTGTTCATTGCATCACTATTCACAATAGCCAAGATATGGAAGCAACCAAAGTGTCTATCAATAGACAAATGGGACCCACCTCCTAGAGTAATGGAAATAAAAACAAAAATAAACAAATGGGACCTAATGAAACTTCAAAGCTTTTGCACAGCAAAGGAAACCATAACCAAGACCAAAAGACAACCCTCAGAATGGGAGAAAACATTTGCAAATGAAGCAACTGACAAAGGATTAATCTCCAAAATTTACAAGCAGCTCATGCAGCTCAATAACAAAAAAACAAACAACCCCATCCAAAAATGGGCAGAAGACCTAAATAGACATTTCTCCAAAGAAGATATACAGAATGCCAACAAACACATGAAAGAATGCTCAACATCATTAATCATTAGAGAAATGCAAATCAAAACTACAATGAGATATCATCTCACACCAGTCAGAATGGCCATCATCAAAAAATCTAGAAACAATAAATGCTGGAGAGGGTGTGGAGAAAAGGGGACACTCTTGCACTGCTGGTGGGAATGTGAATTGGTTCAGCCACTGTGGAGAACAGTATGGAGTGTCCTTAAAAAACGAAAACTAGAACTACCATACGACCCAGCAATCCCACTACTTGGCATATACCCTGAGAAAACCAAAATTCAAAAAGAGTCATGTACCAAAATGTTCATTGCAGCTCTATTTACAATAGCCAGGACATGGAAACAACCTAAGCGCCCATCATCGGATGAATGGATAAAGAAGATGTGGCACATATACACAATGGAATATTACTCAGCCTTAAAAAGAAATGAAATTGAGCTATTTGTAATGAGATGGATAGACCTAGAGTCTGTCATACAGAGTGAAGTAAGTCAGAAAGAAAAAGACAAATACCGTATGCTAACACATATATATGGAATTTAAGGGAAAAAAATGTCATGAAGAACCTAGGGGTAAGATAGGAATAAAGACGCAGACCTACTGGAGAACGGACTTAAGGATATGGGGAGGGGGAAGGGTGAGTTTTGACAGGGCGAGAGAGAGTCATGGACATATACACACTAACAAACGTAGTAAGGTAGATAGCTGGGGGGAAGCAGCCGCAAGGCACAGGGATATTAGCTCGGTGCTTTGTGACAGCCTGGAAGGGTGGGATGGGGAGAGTGGGAGGGAGGGAGACGCAAGAGGGAAGACATATGGGAACATATGTATATGTATAGCTGATTCACTTTGTTGTAAAGCAGAAACTAACACACCATTGTAAAGCAATTATACCCCAATAAAGATGTTTAAAAAAAAAAAATAGACAAATGGATAAAGAAGATGGGGTACATATATACAATGGAATATTACTCAGCTATAAAAAGGAACAAAATCTTGCAATCTGTGATAATATGGTTGGACCTAGAAAGTATTATGCTAAGTGAAATAAGTCAGACAGAGAAAGACAAATACCATACGATTTCATTTATATGTGGAATCTAAATAACAAAACAAATGAAAAAATAAAACAAAACAGAAACAGATTCATAGATACAGAGAACAAATGGGTGGTTGCCAGAGAGGAGAGGGTTGGGGGTGACAGATGAAATAGGTGAAGGGAATTAGAGGCACAAAACTTCCAGTTATAAAATAAATAAGTCATGGTGATGTAATATACAAAATAAGGAATATAGTCAATAATACTGTAATAACTTCGATGGTGACAGATGGTAACTAGACTTACCATAGTGATCATCTTGTACATAAATGTCTAACCACTGCGTTGTACACATGAAACTAATATAACATTGTATGTCAATTATACTTCAATAACAAAGATAAAGTCAAAGTGAGAAAAGTGGGAAAAAAAGTCAAAATGAGAACAGTGAAGAAAAGAACTTACTGAAGGTGACCCAGCTAGCTAATGGCTCAGACAGAATTAGAACCCAATTATCCGTAGTCACAATCCTTTTTCACATTGTGTTTAAGTTGAAAACATGTCAGGGGGCATTCACCTCAGAGTATGGAACCAAAGCAGGATGGGATTTCTCCTTCATCTTCAGGTGCCTTCAGAAAAGCTGCCCAAATCAACTATTTCCTTTTCTAAATCTCCTATCTCCCATTAATTGGTTTATTTGGAAATAAATAAGAATTGATTTCATGGAAATGGAATAGTAGAGTAATTTTTTTCACCATCCATTTTGTACTTTCTTTTAACTGATTGTAAACAATTACATACCAAAGTCAGAAAAGCTTGCTCTCTCACTTAGAGATTCTCTGCCTTAAAGTGCATTTAATGTACTTAAATGGGAAGAGAATGGTGGGAAAATGACATCTTGTCCCCATTTGTACATTAACAAGAAAATCAGATACAGCTATAATTTAACCTTAATAAATCAAAATTCTTCTGGAAAGATTTGATGACTCCAAGATCAAATTCATTCTGCACCGTCTCCACAGCTGTTAGCAAATTTTGGGGAGGTCTATGTAAGAGAAAACATTCAAAGGCTAATTCTACATCTACAGAGCACAGACATAACTCCTATTTTGACAGGCAGATTTTATAGTGGTTTATTTTGGTCTACTTTAGTATTTCATTTTTTGGCATTAAAGCCTTAACTAATGCCAGATCTGTTCCTCTCCTCCTATATGCTCTGTGTTTTCTTTAAAAACAGGAAACTCATAGCTCTAAAAATTATTTGCTCTGTATGATAATAGCTAAGCAGCGTCTGGCAACCAACTGTGTTAGAATATTACACTGAGGAGGAACTGCAATGAGCCATTTCCAACAAAAGAGAAGAGAATCTCTAAATATGAGTTTTTGTCTCTGTTTTTGTTGTTTTCAACTGGCTACCAAAGAGGCAATGACGTTTTCTCCTCTCAGGTCTCCTGTTGAGGTGCCTGGCATATAGTAGGCACTTAAAAAATACTTCTTGCAAGCTGAATATAGTCAGATAAAAGTGGATTCATTGTAGTCCAGGAAATGATACCCAAGTTGGGATCCAGTATTACGTACGTGCTACATACACTCAGGATGTCCACACAGCATTTCCCAAGGATTATAGGCAAAAGGGACAAACCTTATATAGTCTGTTGCATCTACAAAACATGGAAATAATTTGAAGTCAGGTCAAATGCCTTTGGAGAATGTGATTCATTGCACTGCTTATGACCTGTACCGAATTTGAGTTTGGAGATCTTCATCTCAGTATGAAACTAGGTAGATTTATGGGTCTGTCCACACTGCAAAGTCCTTTGACATCACATCAATAGGAAGTGTGCTTGGTAGAAGGAATATTAAGGCAATACCTAGGACTACATTACACAAAATTAATCAATCAAGTAAGGGACGTAACAGTTTATTTCTGCAAATAAATATTCAAATCATTTATTTGACTGGTCATTTTAAGAAAATATATGGTTTAAATGATTTTGCATACAGAAATAACCAATGCCTGACTGAAGAAAAAAATGCTTACAGACCTTGTCTTCTTGCTTTTTCAACATCAGTCTTTCTATAGCATAATGTCACTTTGCTAATATCAAATTCTGATAGTATAATATAATTATATATAATTATGTATGTATACATATATACACAAACACAGACACACATATTCTCATAATATAAAGATAGAGACAGATATAAATAGATATAAATATTTAAATAACCTATATTAATAAAGGGAAAAACAGGATAAATAAAATCCATAATACTTGCCCATATGATTACTTACAATTGTAGTAATAAATATGTAAACTAAACATTAACCTAAACATACTCTGAGCAATCTTAGATACTCAAACTGGACAAAAGGAAAGAGAATAATGCAATAGAAAAGGAAAAGTGTTTAAGAAAAGAAAGCCTTTAGCATTAATATTTGTAGTACATTACTGGTACTATGACGTTATGTTTTACCATGAAGACATTTTTGCATTTGGTGGTGGCAGGGCCTGGGATGTAATAAAAAGAAGCATGCTATTTTATGTAGGGACATATTTTAATGAACCTGCTGGTCATGAGCAGGTAGCCACGTTCTCTGAGCAGAAAGAAAAGTAAGACACTGAGCCATAAGGGAGCTCTTCAGAATAGACTAGCAGGGATTTTTAAGTTAAATGAGGAGAGAGAGAGGCCTCCCTGAAAGGAGAAAGCAGGCACAGCAACTTGGTGGCCTGGCAGGGATTTGAGGAAAATCGCCCAAAATGGACTTCCTGTAGCAGTGATGGATTAGGAATTTTAGAAAAATGATGTCTGATAGTTAGGTTAAATTGTTTCTAACTCTATGCAGTATTTTCCCCACATTAATCCCCAAACCAATTAAAAAAAAGTTTGTTAAGACACAGACGTACTTTGTTAGTGGCAACTCGGAAAATAAAAGAGAATGAGCTGTAACTATTGCTTGGAGTGAATTGTTGAGGAAAGGGAAAGGCATAAGGAAGGATAAAGGGACACAATTTATAATCACTCACATGGTCGTCTGTTTGTTGGAGTATCTTGGTCTATGCCAATAGGCTGCGAACTCCATTAAAACAAGGACCATTTCTGTCTTATGTGCTGATACACCCTAATACCCAGGATCCAGCACAGTGTCTAGTCCTTACTAAGTCCTCAGTTGAAGTTGTTGAGTGGACAAAGGAATAAAAAGTGATCAAGGAACATGAGTTCAAGTTGAACAACCACGAGTCCCTCGGCAGGAGCCATCAGAATTAACTGGAGAGGGCACTAAACTTCTTGCAGTTATAAAGAATGAAGAGATTGGGAAAGTTGGATTCATTTTAGGATATTAAGGAAATAGTTAACTATTCTGTTCACCCTCATTTGGGTGTACTACACTACAATCCTGACACTAGAGTTAGCATCAGATTTCACAAGTTAAGCCTCGGTTCTCCACAGGACTGCCCCATGTTCAGACACCAGCTTCACTTTGGGGGGCCCCAGACAATCCAGGCCACCTGCACTTCTGACTGACTGGCGTAAAAATTTGAGGTTTTTCATAACCCCCGCCGGTTTACTAACTCACTAGAACAGCTCACAGAATTCAAGAAAGTGCTATAGTTAAGATTAGTTTTATTATAAAGGATGTAGAACCAGAGGACCAACCAAAAGAAGAATCACATAGGACAAAAAGGTAGTTAAGTCTTTCTGGTAACCAGCCCCCCATTGTGAAGCTATTTGGCGCTCAGAATGAGTCATCTCATTGGGGTAACATGCATTCCAATTACTCAAACATTCCCCTAAGGCATAAATAAATTCATCAAAACCTTAATATATCCAATGAAAACATTTATTATTTTTTAAATTTCAATTTATTCATTATTGGTTCTATCCCTTTTATCCCTAAATTCTCACTCAATAAAAAGCTGGTGCCAGAAGTATCTGAATAACATTGGAATTTTTGTTATTAGCATCATGGTGATGCTTTCTGCAAAGGGTTGGGTTACAAACTGATAAGTGGTAATCATCAATGGTTCAGTACCGTTAATGATTAGTGATAAGTATAAAATCAGCTCTATCACCAGTTCTATGAGTTCCTTGAGCTTTTGGAGTCAAGAGTATGGCCATTTAAAACACCACAGACATACATAGCTCTGTAACAAAAGAATTCAAGCACAGCAAAAAGCTTCCATACGTTAGGCAAAGAATTTAGTTTAAATCATTTCAGTAAAAATTAAAAATTCCCTTTCATATCTCTCTATCTATAGGATCTGATCAGGATTCAGGAAGTCTTACCTTGTAACAGTCTACCTCTTTGGAAGTTCAATGATTTCATAAAGACACGACAGAACTCTCATCAACATTGAATTCATTCATTTACTCATTGAGCATCTATTGTATATTAAGCACTGTACTAGGTTCTGAAGATACAGAAGTCAACAGAACAGACAAGATTTTTCCTCTCCTGGAGCTTTATTCTAGTGGTAGGCTAGGGCAGGCAGAAAATACAAAGCAAACACATGACTAACCAACAAAAGTACTGACTGTGAAGAGTGCAGTTGGAGGAAATAACTAGGGGAGGACACAGTAACTGAAGAAAGCACTTTAGAAGTTTAACCAGGGAAAGGCTCTCTGAGGAGATGACATTTGAAGTGAGACTCAAAGGAAAGGGAGGTCAAAAGTCATTCCAGGCAGAAGTAAGAGCTCCAGCCTAGAGGAGGAAAGGAACTTTATGGAAGTTCAGTAAGAGTGGTGGGTGGTGGAGATAGAGGCTGGGGCAATATGCGGGGGCAGATCAGTCGGGGTCTTGTTGGCCATGGCAATAACTTTGGATTTATTCTGGGTACAGTGCGAACTCACTGGAAGATTTTTTTCTAATGTCCTAGTAACATTATCTCATTTCCTTGTTTAAAAGATTACTCTAGCTTCACTGCACAGAATAATGGAAGGGGGAGGGAAGAATGAAAGTAGGGAGATTAGTTAGGGATCAGCTTTATAATATAGACATATTCTAAAGATCTGCAAACTGAAATCTGTGCTCTTTACATACAGGACCTTGAGAGTAGGAATGAATTGTCTAATTTTATAGAAGTAAAATGAAATATCAGCATAAGAGAGAGAAGAAAGCAAATCTAAGATCCTACTTCATCAACATACTGGGAGAGGGAAAAATTTCCTGATAGCAGTTCCATTCTCCACAGCTGCCTGAGGCAGTGAAATGATATGCCTGTTACAACAGAAGGTCTAAAGATTTTCACTTCATGCCCACATTTTGTGGTACCATTTGGGCATGGAGGAAAAACAAAAACAAATAAACAAAAAACATGGGTTCAGGAACTGACAGTTCAAATATGCATTATATCATGTAACTTAGTGCTGATAATTGTTATTATATGAGAAAAAAATCACTTTGCTATTCTATGTATAACTAATAAAGGTTTGCACTACCATTTAATGTGATTTTGAAGCTCTGTGATTCCAGGTTTTCTCAGTGGAGGCATGTCAGATTTTATAAAGGAAGGGATGGAATTGCAAGATTTCATATGCAGAAATTTGCTATACAGGCAACTCTGTGGCGGATACTTTCTCTGAGGATATTTGTAGTTCCAAATACATGTGCCTCACCTATGGTTTCCCTCCTCTTTCTAAACATTTCACTATGTACACGGTAAATCCTTATGAGTTCAGACTCCTTGAGGTTAAGTCCTGTCTATATTAACAGGCTCATAGCCAGAAAAATGAGATTGTGTTCATTTATAACTGTTTAGCTATAATCGATATTCTTTACTATAATATGCTGTGGGAATAATAGCAATATTTTAAAAGAACTTTCTCTAGATTTATAACATTCATTATTATTCCCTTTTTAGCATATTTAATGACTGAGAATAGACATTTTAAAAGATTATTACTCATTCAAGAAAAATCTAATTTAATGTACATGGTAAGATATTTTGCTAATTTCTAGAAAATTTTTCCAAAGAATAGTATTATACTTTTCTTAATGCTTTAAAGCTCTGGATTATTCATTCTCATTCTTCCTCTCTCTCTCTCTCTTTCTGCGTGTGTCTGTGTGTGTTCACTTCTTCACCTTTCTCCTCCCGCCCTCCCTCTTCTTTTTATCCTGTTGACTATTTACAGACATCCAGAGGAACAAAATTGGTTCTTTAAATAAAAGGGGGAAAACAATTTTTAAAAGCTGCCATTGTGGGAAAATGTTTTCAGAAATGAAGCATCAGGGGCTTTGGCTGTGGCCTCTGCTGTTTTTTCCGACTGTTTTGGTATTTTCGTGACCGTAAAGAAATGACCCTTAAAGTTGCCGTGTCAGGCTGGTAATAAAGTGACGTCTTGGGAAAACCAAACTCTTTCTTTCCCTGTACTTTTTTTTCCTCCTGTAATTAGACTTGCCATCATTGGGGACTGTCTTTGTTATTACCAGCATCCCTCTCACCTCTGTTCAGGGACAGCAGTAGCTAAGTGAAGGCATCCCCTTATGTACTGGGTGGAGGATTTAGACACAAACCGCATTCACGACGGCTGCATTTTTCCTTTGTTAACCTCAGTATCTTCGGGAATTCTTGGTTTTATTTGCAGCGGCCCTGCTTGGCATCCTTCTCCCTTGTGTTTCTTCACAATGTTCTATTATTTGTTATGAAAAACATAAAAAAAAGATAGCTGCTCCTCTGGCCTTTCAAATTCCCAGCCTGCATAATGCTTTTCTGGAATTGGTCACCAGCCAGGACCATCACTAAGGAGAAACATGTGGTTGCCACTTGTGTCTAGTGCTTGTTTCACCGAATCTGGTAGTTTCAATTGAATGCACTGATGTCACTCTTCCAAGTGAATGAACCCCATGGGGATTGTAGAGAGGATGAAGATTGCTTTTTATTAAGCCGGGGACCCTACATTTTCTTCTCAAACCGTCAGCAGACTCACCTTCTGCTGTGCCTGCAAGCACCAGAGCAGATGTAACTAATCAGCACACTCTTTATATTTGTTTTCTTCAAGGGCTGCTCTGTTCCCTGTGTTTTCTGCTGGGCTCTGCTCAGATACCATCAAATAAAAAGAGTCATCTATGCTGGTTTTTTTCTGAGAGAAATTTAAAGACTATGGTTTAAGGATCTGTATTTCATAGCCCCAGAGCTATTGTTAAGTTGCCAAGTACTAAGCATTCTCAAAAAATATATTCATCAGTTATTCATTCATTCATTTAAAAATTTTATTGAGCAACTATTATATGATGACACCTGTTTAGGGCAAGGAAAATATAATCCTTGTCTCCATGGAGAGTATAATTTGGTGGAAGGGCACAGTCTCTTTCTATATAAATTTTTATTTATATTCTTATATATTTATATATAGACATATTATCAAAGATGATTTCATATAGGGATAAGTGCTATGGAAGAAATAAAGTAATTGAGTGTGAAAGGGAAAGACTGATCATCCAGAAGATGACATTTAAGCTGGATCTGAATAAGGAAAAGAAGCTGGTTATTTGACAAGCTGGAGGAAAAGCTTATGACAGAGGGATCAGTAAGCACTCAGGCCCAGAGCCAGGACTGAGTTTAAGTTGCTTAAGGGACAGAAAGCCAGAATGGCAGGTATTTGAGGATGTATATGGAGTGTGCATATGGCCTTTTGAAGTTTATAATCAATACCCTCTCTATACAGGATGGGGGGATATCAGTGGAGACAATCTTTCCAATGAAAAGGAAATAAACTGTGTTTAGAACAGTTCTGACACATTAAAATACTTAATAAATATTTGCTGAGATAGATTCTTGAAGTCCAGTTTTCAGTTGTTTCAACAAACATTTGTAGGCATTGATTGTAAGAATATCAGTTTCTACATGTTTATATTTCGTTTAATAGTCACAGCAACACTAAAAGGAAGTGGCTATTATTACCACTTTAAAACATGTGGAAACTGCAGATTGGGGAGTTTTTAAAAACTTGCTGAGGGTCATAGAGATAGAAAAAGTAGACCTGAAACTGAAACTCAGGTCTGACTCTTTACCAACCCCATTCTTTGAAACTAGCCTACTGTGAGTTAGGCTCTGAGTTAGAAGGTGAACAAAGGTACCTAATACAGAGTTGCTATCCTCAGTGAACTATCCTGTTGACACTTCAAGGTGAATATTAGGGCCCCTGTTTAACAGGTGAAAAAACTAAAATTCGGACAGAAGAAGTGGCTTGACTCATCGTAACTGGGATTTGAACCCAATATTGTTTGCTTCTGCCACCTCTTTCCCCATGTAAGGCTCTGATGCAGCCAAAGTAAGGAACCACTAGGATAGGGGAAAGGTCACTCTCATTGCATCAGACAAGATATTTTGCAGCAAAATGATTGTGTCAATTAATGTCCTTTGGTTGGAGGCATCAGAAACGTGACACATATACACAGTGGAGTAGTACTCAACCATAAAAGGGAATGCAACTGGGTCATTTGTAGAGATGTGGATGGACCTAGAGTCTGTCGTACAGAGTGAAGTAAGTGAGAAAGAGAAAAACAAATGTTGTATATTAACGCATATATGTGGAATCTAGAAAAATGGTACAGATGAACCTACTTCCAGGGCAGGAATAGAGACACAGACGTAGAGAATGGACATGTGGACACAGAGATGGAAGGGGACGTTGGGACGAATTGGGAGATTGGATTGACATATATACACTACCATGTGTAAAATAGATAGCTAGTGGGAACCTGCCATAAAGCACAGGGAGCTCAGCTCGGTGCTCGGTGATGACCTAGATGCATGGGACGGGGGAATGGGGTGGGAGGGAGGTCCAAGAGGGAGGAGATATATGTATACATGTAGCTGATTCACTTCATTGTACAGCAGAAACTAACACAACATTGTAAAGCAATTATACTCCAATTTAAAAAAAAAAAAAGAAAAAGAAATAGACTCTCATTGGGTTTCAGTTAAAAGAGCAGAAAGGGAGGTTATTGGAACTCTACTGAGACAGCTTACAACATTGAAAGAGTTGCTGAACCACAAAGTTCCAGGAAGGTGGAAAATGAGGTAGAGACCTCAGCTGTGGACCTTCTCTCTGGGTGCCCCCTTCTGGTGACAGTGCTGATTTTCTCCTGCTTTTGTATGTTTCTGTTTAAGCTGAGCTTCTCCAGAAAGAGACTCACATTAGGCCAGTGAGGTTAGATTCTTATCCTGTAATCCAAAGGCGCAGATACGGCTACCTGATAAAAGGTATATTTTTCATATTGAGGAAAAAATAAAAGGCTACTGCACAGATCATATCTAATCTCACATTTTAACAGATAAAGAAACTGACATTGAAGGATTGTAAGTGATTTTTTTTTCCCAAGGTCACCTAATTCTTCATCCGAAGAAGCTGCAATTAAGAAAAATGTTGTTTGTTCTCAGAATGTCAGGTCTCTCCTTTCTACCTTAATCACACCTCTTATGGGTCTTTACCTTTCCTCATTAAAACCTGTGCATTATAAATGATCAGTCAGTTAGAGTTTAGGGTAACTAAAATGTTGCTGGATATATTTGTAGTATAAACCTCATTTTAAGGTATGTATACAAGGTCCTTTTCCCTATAAAATACACCTTAGGAACTGCTGAATAGAGGAGATGCATTTTCTGATCAAAGGGATGTCTCCCCAAATTCTTAAGCTTGGACATCAATACACAGCTCATCTTTTCCTATTGAGCACTTCAGGATACTATTTCAGAAACATTTTATAAAACCTATGTCTGGGGCTTCCCTGGTGGCGCAGTGGTTGGGAGTCCGCCTGCCGATGCAGGGGACACGGGTTCGTGCCCCGGTCCGGGAGGATCCCACGTGCCGCGGAACGGCTGGGCCCGTGAGCCACGGCCGCTGGGCCTGTGCGTCCGGAGCCTGTGCTCCACAACGGGAGAGGCCACAACGGTGAGAGGCCCGCGTACCGCAAAAAAAAAAAAAACCTATGTCTGGCCTTCTATATAAATGCCAGCTTAAGAAATTATGCTGGCATTCTCAATATTTACCCAAAATTTCACTGACAAAGATACTGGTATTTCTGTATTTAATAAGCTTCTGAGTAATGAACATAGATATTCTCAAGCAAATTTTTGAACCTCCATCATATGGCATATATCTGTCAGTATAAAAGAGACTCAATCCAATTTACATGTCAGTTTATTAACGTTAAGACTGGGTCCAAAATACTATTTTTTCCAGCAAATACTAAAACATGCTGTGACTATAGTAACCTTCCAAGGTAAACCCCAAATTGTCCTTTGCCCCATCTGAGCAGATCAGATTTGTGCTAAACTCACCACAGTTGGAAGTCACTGTGTTTGAGCTTATTTTACCATTTCCACTAACTAATAGAAAAATTCAAAACTTCAGTTCAAAGTGCTTGGAAGAGTCTGCAGAGAGTTCAGAACCTTACAAGACCTGAACCTGAACCCGTTTCTTTAACATCCATAGTGGATGTTGATAGCCCTCTGGGAATTAATCTGACAATCAGACTGCAAGAAAGATCGAGGATAAGAGTAAAGAAGACATGAAGAAGATATTTCCATTGGGTTTAAAAAGAAAAATATATTCAGAACATCAATCTCCATAGCTAGGCTGACAGATGATGTTTTAAGAAATAACCATCAACAGCAGGGAAATAGTTTCTTTAATTGTACAGTCACTTTTGGAGCTATATGGAGTAGTCTGCATAAACTCCTTTCAAATACAAACACACATACACACCCACACACATTTATTGAGAGCAAATACCCATTGCTGAAGTTAATGGAGTGAAATACAGCTGAAGTGGGACTAGGAGAGCAGCAGGGGAGGAATTGTGGAAGCCAAGTTAACTGCTCTGATACAAACTGACTTTTTGTCTTTTCCAGCCAGACCATATATTATAGTACATAATGTAGGATGGGGATGCTTTCTGTAGTGAATGCACTGTATAGGATAAAGGATCAGCGAAATACCATGGATGGGGTGTTTTTTCCTTCTTTCAGTTCAGGAGCTTTTGCCCTCTCCTCCGCAGTGTACTAATACTTGCAAAATTATGGACTGTTACGATTACTTTGAGCTTGCCAAGACACAGTCCTCACCTAGAATCCTGCTTGGGGCTGAGAGATTCCAGTATGAGAATCACGTCAAAAAATGGGAGGATGTCACAAAACAGCCACCACCATGATGAAGGAGCTAAAGGGATTGATTTATGAGAATGGATTAAAACAACTTAATAGAGTGGCCAAATCATGACCCAACTCCATAGGACTGTCATACACTTTGAAGTTAGAAGGGACTTTTTTAAGCAGAAAATTTCAAGGACACAATAGGTCATAGAAGGGAGAAAAGAAAAGATCTTCACCTAGCTGGTATGTTGTGTATAGGGCTAAGACCAGGGCCAGGTAGCGAGTCAAGGTTTAAGCTTGCTCTCTTCAAAGTGATATAGCGAAAGTGTCTCCTCAGAAGTGAAGACAATTCTAGAATGCTGTTAATTTTTAATGGACAAATGTCCTCTAGAGAGCCGTGTGAGAGGGGAGAAGGGGGCTAAATGAGATGACTTAATAGGTCTTTCTCAACTCTAGTGTTTATGATTCTGTCATTTTTTGAGTCATTATTTTTGTTTTTTTCAAATTCATTATAGAGACAAAAGGTCTTTAATGTTAGTGCCAGCATGTGCCTTCAAAGTCCAAAGTGTCTCTCTCTGACAGTATATCTGCAGACTCATCAAAATGATTACTTCAGCCACTTAGGAAGTATGGTAATGGTATTTTTTGCATCTTAATAAAGCAGTTCCTGTTATTTAAAAAGAGACCAAAACCTGAAACATAACTTCCTTTTTTACTAAAAATGTGAAACCTGTCATTTAATGATGTTAGTTCCATGCAGGTTTTTTCGTCACAAGGAAAAAGTATCATGGTACATGCAAACCTGCAATACTTTCCCATTCTCTTGCCCTATTTTTGTGATTACTGTTATTATAAGGAATAAATATTTACTACCTACTGATCAGCAATAGTAAAATCAATATTTTTTTCTAATTAAAGGCTATATCAGCATAATTCCAGTATGACTGGAAAAGTGCAGAACAGGACAGGAGCAACACATAGAGGATTGGCTTCTGAATCACTGGTCTTGGACAGTCTTTCACCACTGATTTACTGCATTGTTTTAAGCATGCAACTTTATCTTACTGTGCCTTTGTTTCTTCTGAAGAGCAAAGAAAAGAAGCAGCAGCAGCAATAACAGTCACTGCCAGTCCCAGAGACAGGACTTACCTCTGCCTCCTTCTGGGATTTCCTGAGGATAAACAAGATCTTTTCATTAAGTGCTTTGAGTTGCCTAAGCTAATTTAAAAAACCCTTCCCTACGTTAAAATTTTCCTGGCTTTCATGACACTTCCGTGAATGTAGTAGACACTCAATAAATGCTAAATTAAACCAAATTACCAAAAATTTCCCCAACAATCATATCAGCTTAGAATATACATGTTTGATGGTCTAACCTGACTGACACAGAGCAAGAATTATGATTATTTTTCCTAAAGTAAGCATTACATTTGAATGCCAAAACTCTGTGCTATTTAGCAAACAGAAATATAATAAATGCTCATTAATTCTTTTAGGTGAAAGGCTTTGTGAAAATGAGTAGAGAACAATTACTGAGAGCTCTGGGCTCCATGCTTGGTCAATGCCAGGGCAGAAAGGGGCGAATGGAGGGCAATGGAACTTCTGATTCCAGAAGGTATCTGATGCAATTCAGGTCACCCTATGCTGAAAGGGAGGGTTAGACTTCAGCAGAAGAATAAATGCAGCCACTTACTGTCTTCTCCAGAAAGAGGAACAGAGAGGCTGGAATGGGAATTGAATCTCACTTGAAGGAAGACTTTTTGCATATGCGTAATTCATATGAACTTCCAAAGCAGGGCCCATTGAAAATCTGACTAACTAAACAGGAAATCCCTAATCAAGGTCAAGGCTGATAACCATCTCAGAAACTAGGTGGCTCCTTTAAGAGTGATTTGTAAGCCTTGATACACATGCCAGGTGATACACATACGTGATACATGATACACATGCCAAGTAACAGAGACAGATATCCAGATAATCCCAGTAAAAAATTCTTGCCTCTAGTGTGCGGATGATTAAGATATATTTAATTGGGGGTGGGGGGAAGGATGGATTTTACATGTGTGGGTTGTTTTAGTTTTCTACTTTACGCTGGGTTTTAAATATAACCTCAGGATCTGGGGGAAAAAAATCCAAAGTACCTTTTAAAATATTATTGTCCTTCTTTGTAACTTCTTTATGCCTAATATTAAAAAGTTAAGAATTGCTCTAATTTTGAATTTAACTTCTAAGAAAACAGTATCTTATGTACTCTTTTTACATTTACTTAAAACCTAACACCTTTTTACTTGCTCTGAAATTAGTCTTGTGACTTTCCTAAGTAGATGGTTTCTTTTTATGATTTCCTTTTGAACCTGTTTTCAATGTTGTTCTCTTCACTCTAGCATTTTGTGATGTCATGGATTATTGTTGATCTATATGAGTTTGAGTGACCCTTTCAGTAAGGGTTCAACTAAAGGCAAATGAATCATCAGAGATCTGGCTTGCAGTGGGACACAATAATTTTATTTCACTTATGTTAAACATGGAAAAGAAAATCAATCGTTTCCAGCAAAGATAACAGCCAATCTTTACAAAAGAATAGAACATTGCTTAAATACCCTCTTTTTTGTTTCCTCTAATGGACACTACCCTCAGGAACTAGAACATAGGAAGTTGAAGATGCAAATATGTCATTTGCTGATAGAAGTAATTTAGGCTTTTTTTTTCCACAACTTATAATGTTGGACAATGTGAGCAAAAGGAAATAATTTACATTCTGAAAAACTCGACAAACAAATCCTGTAAATAATATATGCTGAAGAGCAGTGTGTAGCTCTAGCAGGGTATTGCTTAGAGAGATTTTGTTTGAAACATTTATTGGAGGCACATATTACAGTATATCATTTACTGGCTGGAAGCCATGCAATATGTGTCTTTACAAAAAAAAAAATTACCTTGTAATATGAGCCTCTCCAAGGCATAATTATATAATAAAGTTCTTATTGGGAAAACTGGAAGTAGGCCAAGCCTTGTCCAAATATAGTGAATGTCAGAGCCAAATTTATTATCCTTAGCTATTAACAGGAGAAGGCAGGTTTTGTTTACCAAGCCTAATTCTCTCCTAATTACAGCCACTATAAAATAATTACTATCCATGGGATAACAACACAAGACAGAGTGACTAACAGAAGAAACTGCAGGGGTTAGAAAACAGAGTGCAATTCTATGTCACTTTGAACAGCTTGTGTACTGCCATGAACAAATTAACGGACTTCATTAAGGAATTACGTTTTAAGAGAGGCTTTGCGGTGAAGCAGTAAAGCAATTAATGCATCTTATTTGGTCCTAGATCTGAGTTGTAGTGCAGTTTGAGACAGCAACTAAAAAATTTTTTTTTAATTTTTGATGTATCAAATTTAATAGGATACAGCCACATTACTGGGCAAGATGGTTAATGAGTGTAGAGAAAGACTCTATTTTGGACAAATGATATCTAGCCCCTGCTAGCTTGTTCTGTCTTTATGAGCAGATTTCTTACTGTGGCGATTTTAATAATCTACTGAAGACAAATGCCAACTTTTATCTAATTCCATTTCACAACCTACCCTTACTTCCTAAACTCTGTGGGATTATACTTTTGATGAAAGGTATAGTTTTCAGAAAGGCAAGAATATTCTGTGTATCTATTTGAGCCACAAAACTGGGAAGCTGGAATATTATTTCAATATTTCATATTTGCTTTCCACACAAATCAAAACGGAATATTATCCAGTTGAAACATGATCCTTCATTAAATTCTCAATGTTTCCCATTCCCACATTCCCTAACCTCTTCCATCTCATCAGAGCCCCAGAGGTGTAAAGAAACCTGGCTGTAGATCTTTGTACCCTTAAAACACATGCACCAGAATCAACCACTCTTCGTACTACTTTTGCACAATGGCAAGGGTGAAAAGTCAAGTTGTGCCTCTTGCTGGTTCTGTGGCTCTTCTCTCTCTCCACGTGCCAGCCCCCCAACGCAATCCCTCTCTGTAAAGGGTCACTTCTTAACTGCAGTCGGAAAAATGCTCCTGTTTTGGTGACTTGGTGAAAACGTACAAACTCAGCACACTTGGGGAGTCTGTTCTAGACACTCCTTTTAATAGGCCTCCAGATGGCCACATAAAAGCAAAAGGATTATTATAGCAACTCCCAACCGGGCCATTAGAGATAAAGGTGGACCAGAGTTTCCTTTAAAACCATTTTTTTTTTTGAGGAATATATGATCTGATCACACACACACAAAAAAAAATCCTCGATATAAAAGTAGGAGAAGAAGTTCTAAATCCAGAAATTCATTTTTGTATTCTATTTATCTTCACAATGTTGCTTTATGCAAATTAAGTTACTCAATTTAAAGTTAAAGGATCAAAATGTAATTTCAGTTCTTCCCAACAATGCTGTGGCATGCTTTAGCTTTTTTTTAATTTAAAAAAGCTTCTTTTTTTCTCTCCTTTTTGTTCTCCAGACACTGAATGTTTCTATAGAGAATGAAAGTTAAGAAAGGAATAGGCAATAAAGAGATTCAGGAAAAACATTTCATGTGGAAAAAGAAAATGTCCTATCTCAAATATATATATATATATATATATATATTACCACCTCTTGGTACAATCAATTAAAGCAGTGTCATTGAATGACTCCCTTCCTTCTCCACTGTCAGAAGGCACAGTAGCTCTGAGCTTGAAAGCAGGACTGGCTGGTTTTACACAGTGGAATTATGGCTTCCTCTTTCTTACTTTCTCCTTTTCTGTATTTCCCAAAATATTCCAAGAGGCATGCTTCATTTTATTTTTAAAAGGTTTTGTTTTGAGGAAACTTCAAACCACCCACACCCCCTTCTACTACACGTATACAACTTTTGCCCCCAGGAAGCAAAGCAGACACATGTTATTACCCAAAACCCAGGCAAGTTTTTCTCCATCCAGCCCCATGAGATAATTAACTTGAATCCGTTCCTCCCAGATTCTAGAGTTAGCTTGTTGGTTTGCCCTAGTTTGAATTGTGGCTTTTCATCTTTTCTCTTCCTTCCTTGGGAATTTTAGTGCAAAGTTGGAAGAGACAATATTGAGAATTACTAGCCAGTTCCCATTTTGAACAGGAAGTTTCCTTTATCATTTTCATTACTATTATTATTAAATATTTCAAACACATACAAGTATAGAAAATAATAAACACTCATATTCACTAAGATTTAACAAATATTAATGCATTAGAAAAAGTTTATTTATATTTTATTTTTTCATAATAAAATGTTACAAAGAGAGTTGAAAACCCCCTTTGTATCCTCTCCTGATGTCATGAAGCCCTTTCACTATCATTTTCCCTTCCTTCCCATGGTAAAAAGGCCACTATTTTAAATTGGTTTGTAACTTTCACATCCATGTTTTTATATGTTTACTACATAGGTATTTATTCAAAAATAATATTCTATGATTTTTAATTTACATAAATGTAAATTTTACTCTGCTACTTGCTTTTTCACTCATCATTATGTTTTCAACATTTATCCATGTTGATCTATGTAGAATTGATTCACTTATTTTAATTGCTATATAAGCCTTCACTGTGAATATGAATACAACAGAGTTCACAGATGCATTGTCCAACAGAGAACAAGGCCACCTATGTTGTGTAATTTAGTGAATGAAGGAGAAGGATCCTTTCCTTTCTGGTTTGTGATGTTTTAATTTTGATACTAAAAATTTTTGTTGTTGTTTAAAACCACATTTTAAAATGTTATTGACAGTGAAAACACAATAAGCCTCTGTAGTAATTCATACCCCACTATGGAAGAATTTATCCTTTGGCAGTTGTGATACATGTAAATGTGGCGAGACCATGATAATGTCGGCCACAGTTGGGAAGAGAAGTCGGGATAAAAAGAAGGTAGCTTCTGTCATATTCCACAAAGTAAAGGCTAGAGCTACCACAATAAGTCTTCTTCGTGATAAATGAAGAAGCTTGTCCAGAAACTTTTAAAGCTTATAGTCCAGATTCAATTAATATTATAAAGACAAGGCCTTGACATGGTGGATGGTAAAGGACGTGGCAATGAGTCGTATTGATGATTCACAGATACTTAAAGACCCCGAATTAAGCATTAATGTGATACAATCCTAATGGTTCTGCCATCTCAGTGCATTAACTGCTGTGTTATATTAAAACTGGTGTGATATGTGGTATCAGTCCAAGCATTTATAGGCTCTTTTGTGCCTCTATTTCAGTTTCTTTATCCAGTTTAAAGACTTTAAAACTCCATTTTAAAAGTAAACACAATTATAAATTTAAAATGTTACAATGCTATCAGATGTCTAGAAAAGGCAAAGGTTGTTGACTCAAGGTCACTAATATCCATTTACCAGACATCAAGTGTGGCATGTTGCATATTGAGGCATCATTTAATGGGAAGTAAGGGCCGGCAGCATTAATGCCATTATCTGACCTTTCTTTTCAGGGATTATAATCTTTCCATGCACCTGTTCACTATGGTCAGCCCTATACACAGGTAAAGTAAACATCCAACTTTGGAGCATAGTTCAAGGAACATGGGGCAAAGGCAGCCTTACAGAAATTTCTTTCCCAGCAACCTGCCACAGGATCTGAAGTTCCCATCATTTAGAATTAATTTGTCTTGAGGCAACTTATCTAGAAGATAATGTGAGATAAATATGATTAAGTAAAATAACACATTAAGCTTTTATCGTTCATTAAGACCTGAGAAGGGATATGTTCATATGAGTTGTTAACCAGTAACCTAACAATATCTTGGGGAAAAATAGGGAATATTTCACTGCCATGTTATTATGGGTACAGAGAAGAAAAGTCTATATTGCAAGAAGCTGTCTGGTGGGATTTTGAAGTAAAGAATAAGGGACCAGAGGAAGCACCAAACAATGAATGCTTTGGAGGTTGAGGAGAGTGGATACTAAGAGTTGAGAAAAGTAAGAAAAGAGCATTGAAGAACAAATGTGTGGTGTGTGTGTGTGTGTGTGTGTGTGTGTGTGTGTGTGCGCACGCGCGCTGGAGATGTGTACTTGAAAAATACCTACTTTGGGATTTTGCCCTTGGCTAAGATTTTCTGTGCACAACCAAATCTTGTTCCTCCTTAGACACATATTATTTCATCTTTAATTTAAAACTAAAGTAAATTCCTTAACGCTCCAAGACATACTCTGTGAGCTAATAGCTCATAGCCTTGTACAAAAATGTTTCTTTTTCCCCTTGAGTTTTTATGTCTTTTTTTTTTACATTTTATTTTATGTTATGCTTTGTGGCAACTGAAGGAAATATTCATACAAGTTTAAAATGCTGATACCACAGAATCTTTTTCTTGGTTTGTTTGCACAGATTATGCTTCAGGCGAACAGCAAGCACTTTTATATTTGAGTAGGAATTAACAAAAATATTTGTCTCATAAACAAAATGCACTCACCTATTCGTTTGCTTGCAGTCACACTTGGAGCTTGGCTTGAACCAGCCACTTTTATATAAAAAGTGACACTTAACATCTCAATAATTCTGATAAGTGAGGTCACTTTCTACATGTCTTTGAGATACTGAGATAAGCCTGAGGGATTAAGACCAGTTTCCCCTAAGGTATATGTCATTCCAACAGCTGATGTTGGCTGAATGCTTACCAAATTCCAGCCACTGGGAGGCAGTATTGTGCAGTGGCTAAAATCTTGAGTTTTGGCATCGGCTGGTCAAGGGTTCAAGTCTGACTCTTCATAACTGGATGAGTTAACCTCGTTAAGCTTCATTTTCCTTATGTTGCAAAATGGGATAAGACCCATTTCTATTTTATGCCGTTCTGAAGATTAAATGAGATAATGTGGGTCAAGTGCTTAGCTGATGCCTGGTGCTCATTAAAACCCAATAAATCTAATCTCTAGGCATTCGAACCTGATGACCCGTTTCTCCCTTCGTCATACTCTTGCTAACCTCACACATTCCTCTCTTAGAAATGAGTGTCATGGATCCAGATGCAGGAAAAAAGTTAATTTTTATGTGGAGAATCTTTGGTATTAAGCCAAGGTACCCAACAGCAGTGCTTCTCCCAGCATCTCCCACTGATATTCTTATCCCAGGACTGCTCAGTCACTTCAGCACTTCCCTTTTCATAATTTCCTCCATTATCTTACACAGCAATGTCCTCTTCAATGACAGCTGCACTAGCCACTGAACACCATGGGTATTTATCCTATTGGTAAGAACATGTTGCTGTTTAGATATAAGTTCCAGAGTCTAGTGTATCGCTTAAAAAACGAAGCTAATACTGCCAGAATAGTCCCTAGTCTTTACATTTATATCCTCAAATTTATCATCTCCTACTGAGCTTAATTGTTCGAAGTAACAAATACGTATTTCACTAAAGAATATTTGGTATATATGTATCAATTTGTCTACAGAACTACACAGAAAAGTCTATCCTTGACATTGCATTAACATTCAGTGACCACACAGTAGTTTATACTTCTTGAGACAGAGAATACTTTCAAAGAAAGCCACTGTCCCCAGCATATTTATAACCTTTATTGTGGAATCGACAATTGACCCTGTATCCAGCGTATTCACTGATTTCAGTTTCACTGCTTACATCTAGCCTTTAACAAGCTATTTTGATGACTTCATTCACAAATTATTTTCCTATTCTCATCTATCATTGACTCTAAAAATAAAGTAGCCTATAGGTCCTTTGGCATCTAGACCAGTTTCACTATGCCTTTATCTCTTAAGAAGAGAAATTAATGGTAGTTCAAAATTCACATTTAGGGGTAAAGTCCTCTTTCATCCTTTAGAGTTTTGACACTTTTTCAGTTTGTTAATATATGATGAGCCTATAGATTCAAAAAAATATCACTGATCATCAGGTTCTTCCCAAGATCAATCCTGTGGTACTTACTTATATTTCAACATGAAATGTAAGTAAATGTATTACGTGTTCTATAATCATTTCACTTGCAGATGAAGGGTTCTTGTGTTTGTCCTTAACTTTTCTGGGCAGTAATTCAGAAGCAGAACTCTGGCCTGTTAAGAGGTACGGCTGCACCCTGCAGGTAGGATGAAAAGGTCCTAGATGAGGTCTTGAATGCGTGTCCTTACATGCTTCAAACCACAACCTAATGTGCAGTTGCAATCCACCCCACCTGAGATAATAAATGAGAAATTCTCAGGGCTGTTGAGCACTTTGCAGATTTTCACAGTAGATCAGCACAAACTTAGTTAGCACAGGTGTTCACATAATTGTGATTCATTGGAAAAATTCTCAGTGCTCAATAGCCCTCGTACTTTTCCCTCCTAGGTGCTGGTTGAGTGTGAGTATATTGTGGGGAAATGTGCCATGATGTTGGGCTCCACTGGTGCTTGGCTAAAGGGTGTTGGACTTGAAAAAGAAATGCTAAATGTGTCCAATTCTCTTGGTCCATTTGCTTAAGTTTCTGAAACTGGAGGATGACATGAATCCAATAGTTCAATATATAGAAACAAAGTCCAGCATCTAAAAAAAAAATCTCTTCTGATATTGGATAATATTAAAACATTTTTGAGATTATTTGAAAATCATTAAGTCCCAAACAATGTAAAGATCTCATACCTCATTCTTCTTGCACTGTAGCTGCCATTTTCTGGGGAATTGTGCTCAGTGCCACCTAATTGCCAGCTCTGCTCATTTCTTAAGGTTGGCCACCATTTGGACTGGGACTCAAAGGTAACCATTCTGAACTAGTGAGTAAGCTCACTCTGCAGTCAGCCCTTAATCAGCCTTAGATTTTCTATTTACAGAGTGAAACAAAACTACATGGCAGGGCTTCCCTGGTGGCGCAGTGGTTGAGAGTCTGCCTGCCGATGCAGGGGACACGGGTTCGTGCCCCGGTCCGGGAAGATCCCACATGCCGTGGAGTGGCTGGGCCCGTGAGCCATGGCCACTGAGCCTGCGCGTCCGGAGCCTGTGCTCCGCAATGGGAGAGGCCGCAACAGTGAGAGGCCTGTGTACCAAAAAAGAAACAAACAAAAAAAACTACATGGCATAAAATTTGCATAACTTTTAATGTAATGAAGTCAGTAATTTGCATTTACAAAAAATAATAATAACCTGACCATATATTTAACTAATATTGATTAGGCTCCTACATTGTGCTTGATTCTGTGGTAACTACCCCAAATTTGAGGGTAAAGGAAAAGAAAAAAACCATTTGCCTGTGATCTGTATGTGATCTAAATACATATGGGTACTTTATGATTTTTTTTATAAACACAGAATTAAAAGAATTTCAAATTGCATGCCTCTCTTCAATGGAAATTGATTCAAACTACATTCCCGGTAGTCAACTCCAGTGTGTCTGCTGCTGATTCCTATGTCCCTGCCTAAATGCAAAAGTGTCTGTCCTCACAATCTATCCAGAATTTTCCCTTAAGGGAAGTGATCAAACAGATCATATTTTAATATTACCTTTAGACTTCTGCTAATTTCTTTCAAGCACTTAACATATAAGTCTATGCTGATTTGAATGGATCTATAGACACTTTCCAACTCCTTCTTAAGAGCAAAAATGTACTTCCATAAATTATTTCAAGTAATCAACTAAAGATATACACCTAAGCATAGATGGAAAAGTCCTCAGTGGTCCTTATGGTACCTCAAATCAAGAACCTACTTGGTAGCATTACAATGGAGGGTCTGAGTCTCTTCCTTGATCCCAAAATGCCTTCTGAAAAGTGGATGTTTCTCCTTTGTTTTTTATTTTTGTTTGTTTTTTGGTTTTATTTTTCTTTTTGGCCTCACCGAGTGGCATGCAGGATCTTAGTTCCCTAACAAGGAATGGAACCCGTGCCCCCTGCAGTAGAAGAGTGGAGTCTTAACCACTGGACTGCCAGGGAAGTCCCTCCTTTGTTTTCAAATACAGAGATAAAACATTAATACTGAGAGAAATCCCAAATCCTTCATTAGCTACCTCATGTTTCCAAATGAGACCCTAGGCAAATGGACACATTATTACTAGCTGATGCTTTAGCCCCAGATCCTTATACTGTTCCTTATTCTTTTTACCTACAGTAGACCATGGTGTCACTAAGACTCCATCTGCCTGAACTGGAAACAAACTTGTATGATCTTCACGTCTCCTTTTCCCTGAACCCTGGCTGATCCTACTAAGTCCTACTAGGTCTGTGTAGATTAGGAAAGCCATTCAAAAGAGATAAAAACAAAATCACTTCTGAGATACAGCAACAGTTTCATGAAATTCCAAAAGAAAAAAACAATTCAAAGAGGACGATATCCCAGAATAGAACACTAACTGAGAAAGCAAAATGTTTAAATTCTGCTTCTAGAGGATTCTATCGTTCTTAATCCTTATTAGAAGTCGGTTTTTAGAGAACAGCACATGGGAAGTGCAGTGAATCCCCCTAACAGAAGTATATGCCCAAGTATGCTACCTTTTCTTCCCCTGTAGGTGTGAGAGTATCCAACAGATGAAAAGTCATTCTCTAACTTGGTGATGGGACAGAGAGAGGAAATTGGTCCAGAGCTAGTGAATGACTCTTAGGGTCTTAGATGAAAATATTAATTCTTATTGATAGATGTATACTGAGAATCTTTAGTATACAAATTGTGGATACATTAGGTTGCAAATAGTGGTACAAGCATTTCATTGTCCGTAAATGTCTATTAAATTATGTTCTCTAAAATTTACATTTATCATCCTGAAATTATATAGGCTGTCTAAATAACAAGCAATATCTTAAGCCAAATCAAACAGAAAATTCATGAAGTCAGGACCTTTTAGTGTCAAGATCATAATTTTTTATTGTAAGAAATCAATTTTTAGCAGATATCTAAACCCATAAACATATTTGGGATCCACAGATCACTGTTGAGAACTACAACATTAATTATATAAAAGACCTCTTCAATCATTTAAGTTTATTGTTGCTATACTGAAATACAAATTTCCAGATTTCTGTTCAGTAGTATAAGCAGACTTCTGTTCATTTGTTCAGTTTTGTTTCCAAACTTCAGGCATTAGTTGATATGTTATCTTTAGTAGTAGATGTTTCTCAGGTCTGAAAACAAAATATCTATAGCAATTTTTTTTAGCTCTGTAAGACTTCTTTCCTTCTTTCTCTTTCTCTGTCTCTGTCTCTGTATCTCTCTTCCCTATCTCTCAACACTATCATGAGTGCTAACTGATGTGGTGACTCTGCAATTCTAATGCTACTTTATAATCCACAAACTATTTGGCCTTTCACATTCTTAAAATCTGTCTCCAAAACCATTGCAGCCTAGTTCTGACATTTTCTCTGCTTCTGACTTTACATAACTATATATTTTTGTTTAAAATTCTTAGAATAGGATGCAGTGAGTTTTGCATTGGTCACTAAAATAATACTTAAGACATCTTTATAAGAAATAAAAGAAAAAAATGACTGGATTCTCTTTTATCTGGACCGAGATGCAGGCCTTGGGCGTTGCTAAGACCAGTGGAGAACGTTAGAAATATCATGCTTTTTAAACCTCTGGTGAGGGCAAGAGGTGGGGGGACACCTGAAGAGTTTGCATCCTTGTTTCTTGTGCTACTTTTCCTTCAGAGTATATTAAAAACAAAATAACCTTTCTTGGATCTGGGGTGCTTTCAGTATATCCTTCCTACAGGCAGTGGAATGGACCAGATGGTCTCTTGAGTTCTTTAAACCTCTGACTCCTTAATTCATGGTCAGAATATCAGAGAGCCAACTTTATTCCCATTGTGAGCAGGGGATTCTTAAAGAATGGTCTCCTTTTTTTACCCAGGTACTGTTTAAGCTGCATTAACTTGTTTGTATCAGGCTGAGCTGAATTTCTGTGGTACTGAAGGGAAAAAAAGTGCTCTTCCAACAGATTCAAATGTTTTCCAGATCTACTGGTGGTAATTGACATAATTCATTTTAATGAGTTAGAAGTATTTGAAGAGCTTTCAGTGAAAACATGTGGAGCCACTCTATAAATTCCTAGACTTTTAGAACTCTCTCTGTCTCCAGTGTTTCTATATTTGCTGTATCCAGTAAACTGATAAACAAAAATGATTTACTGTAAAATAGTTATAAGTAAAGAAATGTCCTCTGAGGATACAATAATTGTTTTCATTTTCCTTTCCCCAGTGCCAGTGGTATAATAAAATGCTAATAGATGCAAATTATGCATGATCTTTAATGCATACTAAAGAGAGAACATTTAAAAATCAGGTACCTTTTGTTGGTGAGTAAGCAGTGGAATACTGTTTCCTTTTTAAGATCTTGTACAAACCAGGAAGGTTCCTTTCTGGATTGTCGGCATGTGAAAGCCCACCTCCAGACTGGTATAGTTAGACATTCCAGAGGAGGGGTGGAGACAGGATGGGGGAGGAGAAGAGGCAAACAAAAACATCTTTGACTCCAAATGATTCCATAAGGGGATCTTGGAAAGAAAAACAAACATCCCTCCAACAGGACAGCCACTGTGACTTAAAGAAGAGAAAATTGAAATACATGAAAAATCAATGAGGTAATAATTAAATTGTGGGCCACACCATACAGCAGCCTTCATGCATTTGGTAATGGAGATAGGGAACTGAAGTCATCAGTAGTTAAAAGGGAGCAAAGAACAGACGTCATCTTGAAGGTAATTTCGTGATGAGGCACTAAAAAGCACATACCTGCTACAGTATAGCAGGATATTTACAGGAGGTTAAAGATACAAATTAAAGTCCAGGAGCCTATACACTCCTGATTACCCAGCATTCTTAAATCAGTCCTCCTCAGTCTCACACCTGGGGTCTCAGCTGCAGCGTAGCTGTCATTTACGCTACCCATGGCCCACGATTGATGACAGTCATTCACTGATGAAGCTGTATACATCATTTCTGTCGGAGCTGCACTGGCCAGATGGACCCTGACCATCCATCGCCTGTCAGGGACGCATCTGTTCACACTGCTGCTAGGGATGCTAACAAGTCATTGGCTTTCCAAAAGGACAGTGTCAGCTGAACAGGGCACAACATAAAAACTGGTGTTGGGTTTTTCTTTCTTTTTTTTTTTTTTTAATCAAGAAACAAGATTTTTTTCCTCTTAAAAGGGAATACACTGCATTAACTTTTTTAAAAAAAAGTCATAGTAGAGATATCCAAAAGATCAAAGACTTCATATTCATATCAAAGACTTCATATCAACTTCATATTGATAAAGCAAGTTGGTTTTCCTTCTTAAATTTGTTATTGGTGGTGATGTTTTAATAAAATATCATCCATTCTGGATTATGATATTAAAATGTTTGTGAAGGTCTGGGGAGTTTCATTATCAGTATTTGTTTCTATAATAAAAAATCAAGATGTTTGTATATTGTTTTTTCTGAATCCAGGTTAATGTTGTTACTTATTTTACTTCTTTGTATTGAATAAAATTATCTCCCTGGCTGAAATAAAAAGTAATCCAAAGAAAATTTTGCGATAAACTTATCCATAAACTGAATCAATAGCAAAATAGGTCATGTTTGGTAAAGATCATGTTTTCACTTTAATTAGTTGCCATTCGAAAATGTTTTTGCAAAGGAATTGTTTTTTCACCAGGATGAAGTAGTACCTAGGATTTAATTAGTCCTTGTATGTCAGGAGCCATCAGAACATTTTCCCTATATCATTTCATTTGCTTATCACATGTCTATGAGGTAGAATTCTTGTTATTCCCATTTTCCAGATCCGCAAACTGAGGAATAAAGAGTTAAAGGATCCGCATCTTGTGTTAGTGGCAGAGGTAGGATTTGTGTCCACAGTAGGTCTGACACCAAAGTCCCTATGTTAATTTCTTTTTGTTTTGAGCTTCTAAAATTGATCTTCAAATATGGATCTAAATGGCCATTACAGCCCAGTATCCTGATACTTTTTCTAGATTCTTACTTCTGTTATAAAAAGGAAATTACGTTGCCTTGGCAAAAATTTAACAAGAGAGATTTTAAATTAAGCAAGAATGAGAACATAAGTCAAAATCAGACAATTAACTGGCTTCTTTTTTTCTTAATTAAAGGCAGAACTTTAAAAAATATGCTTTGCTATATAGAGACACATTTCAAAAAATTTTATAATCAACACTCACACAAGTGTTCTTAAGTGGATAAAAGTATATAATCTACCGAAAATGATATTGAAGAAAACAGAGCACATGGCATGACAAGTCTTCAACAGGTAAGCAAAGCAGCAGCAACCATTAGAATAACCATGAATGTGGATGAGTGGTCATAGAGCTCCTTAAAATACAATTTATTTATAAGTACGTCTCAAATACAGCCTCTAGCTCTTTCCTGCTTCAGTTTCCTGATTTCAAAAATGAAAAAAAAAAAAACGCACATTTTTTTTCCATCAATGAAAATTGTATTTTACAGATTTAGGTGAAAACTTACTGTAAAAGAAAAGAATCTAATTTTACTAGATGGAAAACTGATAAAGAGATGGAGGCCAGTTTCAAGGTCACAGAGGAGGCATTTCTATATTGGCAATGTGAGACACATTGTTGAAAAATATGAGTGACTATAAACCTCATTTTGGCTGTCGGCTTTGGCAGCAGCAAGAGATCTGCAGGGAAATTTCTCCATAACTTTCCATTTTGGCTTCATAAATTGGCAAATCCCATGATTTTTCTTGCTATGAGGGCCTTAACCTGCAGTTCATTTACTTTGCACTTTTTTTTACAATTTTTCTTCTTGTAGAAATATGGTAAAACTGAAACAAAACTAAATTTCTTGATGCCTTCTACAGTTTTAAGTCGTAAGCAAATACACTATTATAAAGAAAGTGTCCACATATACGTATAGTGAGTCAGTATATACTGATTGACATGCTTGGTTCCTCCTGCATTCAAATACGAATGATCCGTGATTGAAAGGAACTTTTGATCCCTAAGAAGGGAAAGGAATATATACATAGAACTACAAACAAGCTAAAATATCAACAAATTGTAAAAGCAAGGTATAAATTTGAGATGAGATGGAATTGTCCAGAAGGAATTGTCAAAAAAGCTTTACAGATGTAGTATTTGGAACGAGTCTTGATGAATTTATTTAGGAACTTTAACTTATGTTAGGCAAAAGGTGGTACCTCAGGCAGAGGGAAGAGTTTCTGGAGGTAGAAAAATCAAAGGTCAGAAGTCAAAGGTCAGAAGAGGCACCAGCGAGTAGACTGTTTGTATCAGTTGCATATTACTTATAATAGCTGCTTTTTTAGTGTCTCCTAAATATGTGATTGAATGAATGAATGAGTAACAATTTGTTAAAATCGTCAAAGTCCTTGAGTGTGAGTTAGAATTTACAATACCATCGTTTAAAAAAAAATGCTCTAGGGCTTCCCTGGTGGCGCAGTGGTTGAGAGTCCGCCTGCCGATGCACGGGACACGGGTTCGTGCCTTGGTCCGGGAAGATCCCACATGCCGCGGAGCGGCTGGGCCCATAAGCCATGGCCGCTGAGCCTGTGCTCCGCAACGGGAGAGGCCACAACAGTGAGAGGCCCGCGTACCGCAAAAAAAAAAAAAAAAAAATGCTCTATCACAGTAGGTAGAATACTACTTCTTTCAAAAATGTCTGCACCCTACATACTGATCCCTAGAACATATGAATATGTACACGGTGAAAGGAATTTTACAGATGTGATTAAAGGTAGGGATCTTGAGATGGGGAGAGGATCTTGGATTATCCAGGTGGACCCAACCTAATCCATGAGTCCTTAAAAGTAAGAACATTTCCACACTGTGATCAGAGGGAGATGACTATGCAAAGCATGAAAGAGACAACCGTGCTGGCTCTGAAGATGCAGAAAGGGTGCCAGAAGTAGGAAAAAGCAAGAAAAAATGGATTCTCCCCCAAAACCTCCAGAAAGGAATGCAGCCCTGCCAACACTTTCCTTTTAGCCTCATGTGACCCGTGTCGGACTTCCGACCTACAGGTAATGAATGGATGTTGTTTTCAGCCACTAAGTTTGTGGTAATACGTTAAAGCAGATACGTCTAGTTTGTGTTGTCTGCGCATACCACAGTTTACGGGTCTATGAGGGTATTTCAAGCACTGTGTTGCCACCTAGGAAGTCAATATTGAAAAGGTATATCTAAAATTTGGTGACAGATTCCAAAAGAAGAAGAAATTTGCTTTTGAAATGTTTATATTTGTGATTCAACTAAGTGACATACTTTAAGACAGCTGATTTAAATTGTGTGTTTACTTCTCAATAATGAAATTAATACTGAAATATTGGTAGTTTTCATCACTGGTCAAGATATAGTTTGATCTTTTTTTGTAATTTTGCAATCTAGTTTGCTTTTGATTAGCTAGCTTTCTTAAGCAACAGAAGAAATTCGATAGATAAAAATCAGCAGAATTATTGAGTTAGATATTGTGGAATTGTGTCTATTCCATCTTGTGTCTTCCACAGTGGCTAGCACAATGCTTTGCCCACAGTACAATCAGTGATTACGGTTTGATTTGAGTGGTAACTTCTGTAAATATGGTTTTAAAAATTGAGTGTCCCATCCCATTATCCATCCATTCAAAACAAATGGCTAATCAGTGTGCCAGACTTCTGTTTGTATTTGGCTGACTCAAAATACATTAAGTATTGTTTGTGATGTAGCCCAAAAGAAGTAGGTAGACAGACGGTCAAGAATTTATCTGGTAATTTAGGGAATACATCTGGTCATTCCGAAGAGAATTTAAAAAATGTTTTGCTAAATTTTTTTCTGTAAAACTTAGGGAAAACTTGCACTGACAAAAACTAATGAAGAATTTTGTGCTCAAGTCACTTTTCATATGTGAATTTGTAGCATGTGTAGGATACCGAGTAAGCAGGTGGGGGAAATAACAGATTGCATTTTTAAACTGAACCATGACTTGATAGCAACACTGCATCAGAAGTACTGCTTCTGAACTTTCTGCCCAGTGGCCTTGTCACGTCCACACAGAGCCAGGCTGCTTGCAAGCTTCCCTTTGGCTTCATTTGCTGGACATGCAGGGTTTTGTTTGCTGGGTTTTCATTTCACTTCTAAGTTCATGCTGAAGGAACTTCGTTTTTAACTTTGCACCGCACAGGACCCAATTCCACTGTCCAATTATCTGCCTCTTCACCTCTGAATTTGCCACAGAGCTGCTCAGAGGAAGAAAGTGAGATCAAGTCGACTGAGCAAGATATTGTGCCCGGCAATGCTGAATGGGGCGGCAGGAGCCCGTGGAGAAGCGTGCGGGCAGGGATGGACCTGGCGGGCCTCGGGTTAACCTGACACAGGAGAGCAGACTCCAAACCAACCACCAACGACAAATTAAAATATTAAACTAACCACATTTCCTTTTGCACTTGTGAACCTGGGGCTGGACACAAATTTCAATCATCCATGATGGGGGGAAGGCAGTCTTCTTATTTCTGTTTGCTTCTCTTAAACAAAGCCTATGACAGGGAAAGTCAGCAGAGTCGCAAATGCAAAGTGTAACCAGACACAAGCAGTGGTGACTGACTATCGCATGACAAGTAAATCCAGACTCTGTTCTCAGCCTCCACAGAACTGCTCATTTCCTTTTCTTATTTTTTATGTCCCTGAGGTTTAAAAAAATAGCTTTCTTTTTTCCAGTTAGAGTAGGGAAATTTCATGACTTTAAACCACCCACTTGTTTCAGCCCTGAAACAGGTTTCTGTGCTACCTTGTTTATATTGTTTTTGTCTTTTTAAACTCACCTGAAGATCACAAGATGTAGAGGCAAACAGACATGAGATTGTTGTTCATTCTCTCAGGTACCTGCCATATAACATGAACAAGACACAGAGGCATTCTGTGACTATTTCCTAGACTGTACAAATGGGTGTAGGGTCTAAGTAATGTATTCATATGTTCATTCTGAAAAATTAGTCTCTTCCAGGCACTAGAGATAGAAACATGAATGGTGCCTGCCCTCAAGGGGTTTCAACCTACTGGATACCGGTGGCGAATCCAAAGGTAATCACTGGAAGAAAGTGTGACGCGGGAGCCAGGGAAGAATAGCTCCCGGGCTCTGGGAGGTGCCAGCACCTGGCTCCACCATGGCCCATGGCAGTGAGGGCAGGATTAGGGGAGAAATGGAAAGCACCAGCACCCTAACAGGTAATCAATAAAGGTTCCTTCTTGGTCCAGAGGATACTCTTAATTAGTTGGCACTGTATTTTTACTTCCTTTTATGATGTTTCTCAAATGGATTTTTAATATTTCTATGTCCCTTATTTTAAGATCCTGGCAAGAGGAGAGCACAGGTTTCACTTTTCTTGTTAAATCTTTTACTTTAGTGGCTAAGAAGTTAGGCTCTGGCCTCAGACTTCCTTGCTTAAAATGCCACTTGTAAAAAAAAAAAAAATGCCACTTGTGCCACCACACGGGCCATTTGACCTTGAGCAACTTGCTGAACCTCTCTGTGCCTATGTTTCTATTTTCAGCAAATGAGAATAATAAATTTGCCTACTTCACACAAGATCATGGCTGGCTGAAAAGAGAAATGCAAAGCACTTAGCACGAAAAAGAATTAATTGTTCCTGTTGTTTTTTTTTTTTTTTTTTTACGGTACGCGGGCCTCTCACCGCTGTGGCCCCTCCCACCGCGGAGCACAGGCTCCGAACGCGCAGGCTCAGCAGCCACGGCTCACGGGCCCAGCCGCTCCGCGGCATGTGGGATCCTCCCAGACCGGGGCACGAACCCGTGTCCCCTGCATGGGCAGGCAGACTCTCAACCACTGCGCCACCAGGGAAGCCCGTTCCTGTTGTTTTTATTACTATTATTTTTATTATTTACTATCTTGCCTTCCCCAGAGTATGATATAAGAAATATTGAGTGACCAAAAGGCCACTTTTGGGCACTGATGGCACCTCCTGCTTTTGTTCTCTTGTAGCTGTGAGAATAGCAAAATGCCATTCGTAGATCATGTTCTGGGGTTAGTTGAGGAGAAGGCATGGGGGTAGGGAGGGTACAACAGAGTCAGTTCTACCTGCTATACCCAAACAGAAGCTAAGCAAGGGGTTTCTTTGAATCAGAAAGATCCTCTACTATGCTATGAACCCCTTAAAACCTGGACTTTAGTCATCCTTGTAACTACAATGCCTAGCATGCTCCCAGGAACCTGGTAAGACCTTGAGCAGTTTCACATAGATGAGCACTTCATAGGTGTTTAATAATGTTGGAGGGTGAATGAATGACTCAATTGAAGATGGTTATCATGAAAGCACCACCACTGGAGGCTGGCAGCTCCTGAGACACTGAATCTCTAAAAAATCTCTGTTAAAAACATAAGCATTCCTCAAGACAGAGAATGCTATGGAAAGTTGCCAGGTATGTTACCTGAAGAAGAGACATGAAATAAAAAGCATACTGATGAGGGAAGAAGAAACGAGGGAAGAAGAAGAAACACAGAACACATGGAACAAGATATAGAGGAACATGGACTCATCAGAAAAATACTTGTTTATATCTCAGCTCCATCCTGTTGCAGGTATTTTGACAAGATACAAAAAATCTGATACTTGGTTTCCTCATCTGTAAAATGGAGGCATTCAAACCTGCCTCAAAGGACATGGTAAGAATCAAAACAAGCATGCCAAGCGGCAGCATTACATGGTGGTTAAGCACTTGGCCTCTGGGCCCTGATTATCTGGATTTAAATCCCAGCTCTGTCATTTAATAGCTGTGGGCATATTGATTTCACCTCTCTGTGTCTCAGTTTCCTTGCCTATAAAATGATGATAATAGTTAGGGTTGCTATGAGGATTAAAGGGGTTGATACATGTTAAAGTGCTTAAAAGAATATCTGGCACAGAGCAGGGCCAATATATGTCTGCTATTTTTTTTAAAGCAATTTGAAATACTCTAAGTATTTCCATTTTGTGTTCTACCTGGGCTACATCTTTCTTGGTCCTTGAGTGAAATTAAGATCCCTAGAGAAAAAAATCTATCACCCTTGAGTCTTTAGTCTCCTGAATCTATAGAAGGTCAATATTAGGGATCTGTAATTAGTTACCAATGCCCATAATAATCACTACCATTTGGATTTGACTTTGGACTATTTTTCCATTTTGTTTTTGGTGCAAGAAATTTTATAAAATCTAGTGCTATCATTCTCTAAAAATAAATGACAAAAAATTCTTTTTAAGAAATGCAACACCTAGAATGACATGGAATGAGATACATATCATAAAATAAAAGGAAGAATGCCAGATGAGAGAATAGGTTCTCACAGTCTTCTGAGAAGAAAATGGGACTCTCTTCGCTTACTCTCTACTTGTAGACATTGCTACAGATACAAACTTTTGGTTTTTGTTTCCTTTCTTCAACCTATTTGGGAAATTACATAGTTTCTTCCTCTTGTCATTTCAAAGTTATTGTAATAAGCAGAAAGCTAGAGGCTTTAGAGTCTTAAAATATTATAATTAAACGGGAGCATAGTTAGCCCAAATTCCACATTGCATGGATGAGGTAAACTGACTGTGCCTAACAATTTATTTTTTCAATCATTCATTTATTCAAAAATAATAACAAACAATTATTGATCACTGTATTAGTCAAGGTTCTTCAGAGTAACAGCACCAACAGGATGCAAATAGATAGATGATAGATAGATGGATAGATAAATAGATATAGATGGATAGATGATAGAGATTTATTATAAGGATTTGGCTTATGTGATGATGGATCCTGACAAGTCCCAAGATCTGCTGGGTGAGTCAGCTAGTTGGAGACCCACGAGAGCCAGTGGTGGAGGTCCAGTCTGAAGTCCAGCAGGCTCAAGACCCAGGAAAGGCTGGTGTTTCAATTCAAGTCCAAAGACAGGAAAAAGCTGATGGCCTAGTTGGAAGGCAGTCAGGCAGAAGGAAAAAGGAGGGTCAGCCTTTTTGTGCTATTCGGGCCTTCCCCTGACTGCATGAGGCCCATCAACATTAGGGAGGTCAGTCTGCTTTACTCAGTCTACCTATTTAAATGTTAATTTCATCCTGAAACACCCTTCCAGAAATACCCAGAATGATGTTTGATCAAATTTCTAGGCACCCCATAGTCAAGTTGGTATATAAAATTAAGCATCACAAACACCCAACTTAAGTGTCAGGCATTATTCTAGGCCCTGAAGATAGAGACAAATAATTGTGTTTAAAAGGCTTAAAATCTATTTGGAAAAACAGAAAAGTCAGTGACAAAGTGTAGATGACAGCAGTAAATGCTATGGGGGTCAACACATCACACACCCTGTAATCTAATGTTTGGACCAAAGTAGATTGTGTTTTTTCAGTTCCCTAAAGTATTTTTCTCTCGTCCCATCCTTACCCTCTGCCTCACCCTCATATCTAGCTTAGAGCACTTACAGGGAGGCACTAGTGTCCACTGAGAAGCGTAGTGAATTTTGTCTTTAGGAAAGAGAAAAGAAAGGTACATGATAACCTGGGTCATGCTCAAGTCTTAGTCTAGACAAATGTAAAAACTCTTAAGAATCTAATCTGTGTTCCTTTTTATCCTTTCTGCATCTCTATCTTGGTTTTAGAGATCTTTCCCTCTTCCAGGTCCTCAGGGCCTGAGAGGATCACCTGTCCGCTCAGATGATCACCCAAAGGTCCCTTCCAGGCCTGCCTTCTTTAGATTCATCTCCATATCCCATTCCCAGATAATGGATCATCACATAAGCCAAAAGATGATAATGAATTAATATTAGTCCCCCACTCCGATAACACGTGTGTCTTAATAGAAGTGTTTTGGGTATAGAATACATAAGCACAATGGGATGGGTCTTAAACGGGAATTTCAGGCATTTTGAAGGCTGATGCTATTGAGTAGATTGCAATTCATTGCCCCTTGTTATAATCTGTTCTGTTGATGTGAGGAGCTGGCCATTATGTTAAAGCGTTCACTTAGGGAATTAAAAAGAGAAGAGAAATCCATTTGTTGAGCCCCGGATGTGTTTAGGACTCTACAAGGTTCTTCAAATATATTATCACATTTAACCATTATAAAACCTTGTAAAATATGTATTAAATTTCCAATTGTCCAGATGAAGAAACTGAGACTCAGAGGTATCAAGTAACATACACAAGGTTACACAGTGTGGAGAATTAGAAGCCAGAAAACAACTAAGTTGTGATAATTAACTATTTGAATCATAGAGATTATTATAAAGAATATAATTATGTTCAAGGTTCAAGGTAAAATTGCTTAACTTTTTAATTCTTTTTGCGGTACGCAGGCCTCTCACCGCTGTGGCCTCTCCTGCTGCAGAGCACAGGCTCCAGACACGCAGGCCCAGCGGCCATGGCCCATTGGCCCAGCCGCTCCGCGGCATGTGGGATCCTCCCGGACCGGGGCACGAACCCGTGTCCCCTGCATCGGCAGGCGGACTCTCAACCACTGCGCCACCAGGGAAGCCCAAATTGCTCAACTTTTAAGGTGAGTTGGAGCAGAAGCAGAGGACAGCTTTCCCCAAAGAAAGTCTTTTGATGCCACTAACGAAAGCAGTTCGTTGGGCTACATCATATATATTTGGGGCTCAAATATTGTTTATTGTTCCTTACAATATAAGATCATTGAGCATCAGAATTTTCAATGTTCATCTCTTTTTCTTATGTTTATGATAGTTTTTTTTCCCTTTGGCCACACCACATGGCTTGCAGGATCTTAGTTCCCTGATGAGGGATCGAACCCGGCCCTCCAGAAGTGGAAGCGTGGAGTCTTAACCACTGGAATGCCAGGGAATTCCCTCATATTTTATAATTGTAAGAAGAGCATGCTTCATACAGTTCCATTTCCTATTTCCAAAATGGACTTAAGTCTAAAAGCATTAGGGGGACAATTGATGAGTTTTGAGTAAGGTCTATAAATTCACTAAATATTGTCTCAGTGTTAATTTTCTGACTTTTCTAATTGTACTATGGATAAGTAAAACATTGTTCTTGATTCTTTCATTTTTTATTTTGAAATAACCTAAGACATTAAAAAATTGCAAAATAGTAGACAGAATTCTTATAAATCCTTCACTGTTTCCCCTAATGATAACATCTTATCTAAATATAGTGTCACCTACAAATTGGCACTTGCCATCTACCTCTATAAGGATTAAATTCTGAGCTGCTGCAGCTGCTGACCTTCAACACCCCCTGAAAGGAGTTCAGGGTGGAGATCAGAAATAAGGCATTCTGTGCTCTGGGAAAAACTGGCAGAACAGGTCCTCAGATAGGTATTTTCAGATGATTTTATGAGCCCAATTCTTGCACCTCCTCATACCTAGAAAAGCACTAAAATCCTTCATGGTGACGTCTGCTCCTCGTGACTAGCAGAAACCTTCTGCAAAAAAATGTGCTCGATTGCATGTACTCCACCTTCACCAAAATCACATATATACTGACCTTCCCTCCTACCTCTTCGGAGCAGTTTCTCAGAGCTAACTGAAATGCTGTCTCCCGGGCTATAGTCCTCATTTTGCCCCAAATAAAACTTAACTCACAACTCTCACGCTGTGCATTTTTTTTTCAGTAAACAATAGCATATTTTTTTAGAATTTTTTCTGTAAACCAGAAAATTAACATAGATTTAATACTATTAACTAATCCATAAACCTTAATCAAAGTTCATCAATTGTCCCTTTTAAATGCTTTTCCTAGTCCAGATTACAATCCAAGATCCCACATACATTGGGCAGTCATGTCTCCATATCTGTAGTCTCCTCCAGTAACTCATGATGTTGAAGAGTTCTGGCCAGTTAATTTGAAGTCTCCCCCTTACTTTGGGTTCCTCAGATGTTTTCTCATAATTAGATTGAAGTTGATGCATTTTGTGAGAATAACACACAAGTGATACTGTGCCCTTCTTAGTGCACCATATGAAAAGGTGCATGATATCAATATTAGTCACTGTAGGAGATGCTAACACTGATCACTTGGCTAAGGCAATGTCTGTCAGGTTTCTCCAATGAAGAGTCTTTATTTTTACCTGGGGTTAAGACAAACTCAAGGTTAAGGTCACAGCTGTCCAGACTACCAAGTCTGCCCAAGACTCTGACACCAACCGCAATGAGTTTATCAAACTGCAAAGTCTGAGGGAACAGTTTCCACAAAAGCACCCTCACATCAGACCAGCTGGCTATAAACTTAGGAGTTCCCAAGAACACCTTCAGGTTAAATAGTTTACTAGAAAGACTCCCAGAACTCACTGAAAGCTATCACACATATAGGTTTTTCTAGGCAAAGGATGGAAATTAAAACTAGCAAAGGAAAAGAAGCATAGAGCAGAGTCCAGAAAGGTCTAAACATAAAGCAAGGAAATGTTACTCTTTCAGCATTGAAGTGTGACAACACACAGAGTATTGCCAAACAGGGAAGCTTTTTGGAGCTTCACGGCCCAGAGTTTTTACTGGGGTTTTACTAAATAGGCACGATTGATTGAATCATTGCCCACGTGGCTGAACTCAATCTCCAGTCCCTTCTCTCCATCTGATAATCACATGATAGGTCTTTCTTGGTGTCAGCACCCACCCTGAATCATTTTCTTGTTAGTGGTCAGCCCTCACCCAGAGTCACCTCATTAGCATAAACTACCTAGGGGCCCAACTTGAATAACAAGCACATACTTTTGTTTAAGAAATTCCAAAAGTTTAGAGGTTAACTGCCAGGAACCTAGGACAAAGCAGAGACCTTTCTTTGGATTGAGGCTAAATTCTTTATTACTCAATTTTCTTTTGATTATTAAGTATCTTGTAGCGAGATATTATAGGTTGTGTAATCTCATATACAAATATCCTGCTTCTCATCATATTTTTGCCCACTAATTTAATATCCATTTATGATTCTTATTTGCAGTAATTATTACCATGATGTTTGCCAAATGATGAAGGTCCTTGTTTTTAAGACAAACAAAATGGAGGATTTATGGGTAAAGAGACATCAGATCTGCAACTTACTCTCAAAATGTTAAAAGAAATAATATGCATATATTTTAGAGAGTTAGAAAGAAAATGAGAAGTTAACATTTGGAGATTTCTGAGTAAAGGGTCCCAGGAATTCTTCAAACTACTCTGGTACTTTTCTATAATTCTGAAATTATATAAAAACAAAAAGCTTTTTTAAAAATAACTTTACTTTTATACCAGTAGTATATTTCATTGAGAGTATTTATGGGTTGAGACCAAAAAAATATATGCATTGACTTCTAAGATAAATCTTCAAATTATGGCTAATAGTAAAAGGTTGTCTAATTTCTTCTAAACTTATCAGAGTGTTTATTCCTAATTCTCAAGTAAAAACACAAGAATAACCAGAGGTTTAGGTACTTGCCCTGTTTATTGAATATTCTCCTTAATTAAATTGTCCTAGGCTTTGTTCGGGGAACTTATGTAGTAATTCCAGGGAATAGTGAATTCTTTTGGCTACAGGGTTTTTAGAAAATGCCCAGCAAAAGCTTATTAAAAGCTTGTTAAAAATTACTTTATCAAACTAAAATAAAATTGTGGATTTTATTAATGGATCTATAGAAATGTAGAAAGAATAATAGTAAAAGTCATCATTTTTTTAATTTAATTTAATTTATTTTTTTATACAGCAGGTTCTTGTTAGTCATCCATTTTATACACATCAGTGTATGCATGTCAATCCCAATCGCCCAATTCATCACACCCACATCCCCACCCCCTGCTGCTTCCCCCCTTACTGTCCATACGTTTGTTCTCTACATCTGTGTCTCAATTTCTGCCCTGCAAACTGGTTCATCTGTACCATTTCTCTAGGTTCCACATATATGCGTTAATATGCAACATGTGTTTTTCTCTTTCTGACCAACTTCACTCTGTATGACAGTCTCTAGATCCATCCACATCTCTACAAATGACCCAATTTCGTTCCTTTATATGGCTGAGTAATATTCCATTGTATATATGTACCATATCTTCTTTATCCATTCATCTGTCGATGGGCATTTAGGTTGCTTCCATGACCTGGCTATTGTAAATAGTGCTGCAATGAACATTGGGGCATATGCACCTTTTTGAATTACGGTTTTCTCTGGGTATATGCCCAGTAGTGGGATTGCTGGGTCTATGGTAATTCTATTTTTAGTTTTCTAAGGAACCTCCGTACTGTTCTCTCCTATTTTGGGTGCATATATATTTATAAATGTTATATCTTCTTCTTGGATTGATCTCTTGAACATTACGTAGTGTCCTTCCTTGTCTCTTGTAACATTCTTTATTTTAAAGTCTATTTTATCTGATTTGAGTATTGCTACTCCAGCTTTCTTTTGATTTCCATTTGCATGGAATATTTTTTTCCATCCCCTCACTTTCAGTCTGTATGTGTCCCTAGGTCTGAAGTGGGTCTCTTGTAGACAGCATATATATGGGTTTTGTTTTTGTATCCATTCAGCAAGCCTGTGTCTTTTGGTTGGAGCATTTAATGCATTCACGTTTAAGGTAATTATTGATATGTATGTTCCTATGACCATTTTCCTAATTGTTTTGGGTTTGTTTTTGTAGGCCCTTTTCTTCTCTTGTGTTTCCCACCTAGAGAAGTTCCTTTAGCATCTGTTGTAGAGCTGGTTTGCTGGTGCTGAATTCTCTTAGCTTTTGCTTGTCTGTAAAGCTTTTGATTTCTCCATCGAATCTGAATGAGATCCTTGCTGTGTAGAGTAGTCTTGGTTGTAGGTTTTTCCCTTTCATCACTTTAAGTATATCATTCCACTCCCTTCTGGGTTGCAGGGTTTCTGCTGAGAAATCAGCTAGTAACCTTATGGGAGTTCCCTTGTATGTTATTTGTCATATTTCCCTTGCTGCTTTCAATAATTTTTCTTTGTCTTTAATTCTTGCCAATTTGATTACTATGTGTCTCGGCATGTTTCTCCTTGAGTTTATCCTGTATGGGACTCTCTGGACTTGAGTGGCTATTTCCCTTCCCATGTTAGGGAAGTTTTTGACTATAATCTCTTCAAATCTTTTCTCAGGTCCTTTCTCTCTCTCTTCTCCTTCTGGGACCCCTATAATGCAAATGTTGTTGCATTTAATGTTGTCCCAGAGGTCTCTTAGGCTGTCTTCATTTCTTTTCATTCTTTTTTCTGTATTCTGTTCAGCAGCAGTGAATTCCACCATTCTGTCTTCCAGGTCACTTATCCGTTCTTCTGCCTCAGTTATTCTGCTATTGATTCCTTCTCGTGTATTTTTCATTTCAATTATTGTATTGTTCATCTCTGTTTGTTCTTTAATTCTTCTAGATCTTTGTTAAACATTTCTTGCATCTTCTCGATCTTTGCCTCCATTCTTTTTCCGAGGTCCTGGATCATCTTCACTATCATTATTCTGAATTTTCTGGAAGGTTGCCTATCTCCACTTCATTTAGTTGCTTCTCTGGGGGGTTTATCTTGTTCCTTCATCTGCTACATAGCCTTCTGCCTTTTCATCTTGTCTATCTTTCTATGAATGTGGTTTTTGTTCCACAGGCTGCAGGATTGTAGTTCTTCTTGCTTCTGCTGTCTACCCTCTGGTGGATGAGGCTATCTAAGAGGCTTGTGCAAGTTTCCTGATGGGAGGGACTGGTTGTGGGTAGAGCTGACTGTTGCTCTGGTGGGCAGAGCTTAGTAAAACTTTAACCACTTGCCTGCTGATGGGTGGGGCTTGGTTCCCTCCATGTTGGTTGTTTGGCCTGAGGCAACCCAACACTGGAGCCTACCCGGGCTCTTTGGTGGGGCTAATGGCAGCCTCTGGGAGGACTCACGCCAAGGAGTACTCCCCAGAACTTCTGCTGCCACTGTCCTTGTCCCCACGGTGAGCAATAGCCACCCCCCACCTCTGCAGGAGACCCTCCAACACTAGCAGGTTGGTCTGGTTCAGTCTCCTATGGGGTCACTGCTCCTTCCCCTGGGTCCCGATGTGCACACTACTTTGTGTGTGCCCTCCAAGAGTGGAATCTCTGTTTCCCCCAGTCCTGTCAAAGTCCTGCCATCAAATCCCGCCTGCCTTCAAAGTCTGATTCTCTAGGAATTCCTCCTCCCGGTGCCGGACCCCCAGGTTCAGAAGCCTGACGGGGCTCAGAACCTTCACTCCAGTGGGTGGACTTCTGTGGTATAAGTGTTCTCCAGTTTGTGGGTCACCCACCCAGCAGTTATGGGAATTGATTTTATTGTGATTGCGCCCCTCCTACCGTCTCATTGTGGCTTCTCCTTTGTCTCTGGATGTGGGGTATCTTTTTTGGTGAGTTCCAACTGTCTTCCTGTCGATAATTGTTCAGCAGTTAGTTGTGATTCCAGTGTTCTTGCAAGAGGGAGTGAGAGCACGTCCTTCTACTCCACCATCTTCAAAGTCATCATTTTTTATAACTCTATTTACAAAAAAAAAAACCTTCTAAGATGATTAAAATACATTTGGTGATAGAATAGTAGACTAAGATTTGAGATAAATGCTCTGGAAAAATAAAATCTGGATAGAGGAAGGAATACGTGTGAGAAATCTGTGACTCAGCTCTGATTGGTAAATTTGTTTCATGGTTGTATTGGTGGTTTGTGATGAGCAATTGCTTTCCCTATACTAAATACTAGCTTGTTATAACCATGACTACATTTTTTTCCCTGCATCACCAAACTACCTCATGAAAAAAGGTGTCAACTTTGAGTATTGTGGGCTGCATTTCAGCTGGCAGCTGCCAACTGATCATAATCTGCCCGTTCACTGGGACCAGTCCAGCAGTTAGAGTTTGCCAATGTGCTGGGAGAGGTCCAGCAACTCTTTGGATGTAGAATGGCCTTACCTGGAAGAGCTCTGGTGGTCAGGATGGAACAATTCCCTGAGCTGAGCTCAACAGCCTATGGACGTGGGTCATAAGAGTCCTCTGCTGGAGGACTCAGGTGACTTCAGAGTAGCTTGCTAGGGAGAGTTAGCAAACCACTGAGAGAAATCCACTGGAAACAGTATGACAATAAATTAAGGGAAAATTCAATGGCAATATTCCAAAAGCTATAAAAGCAACCCATTAGAAATTAGAGGCATTGCGTAGATCCATAAGAATTCTTGGCAGTCTGGTAAGTACACTAATATTTTTTTCCTGTCTTTTTTTATTGTTGTTGTTGCAAAACAGCAGCTGAATGGTACAAAACTTTTAAAATATATACTTTATACAATATATTTATATGTTACATTGAAGTACACACACTTATAATATTACCTCCTAGAATTCTAGCAGAGTGTATTGCTCAAAGCTAACTAGTATAGAAACAAGTTTGGTTTATATTTTGTACCTTCTATTATTATTAGGGTAATTGAAGCTGGGAAGAGGGGTTGAAAGACAATTTAATTTATGAAAAGAAATTTCTCTTATGAATAAAAATCAAGTCAGTTCTTCAGAACTGAAAAAAAAAGATAAACACCAATTTAGTGTGGAAATTGATTTAATTTTGTTTCTCTCTGGGCAAAAACACTATTGATTTTCAATTTAGTATCAATAATGAGGAAAATTCATCCTCAACCCTTTACCACTGCCTAAAAAGTCTATTTACTCATTTACTTATTTATTTATATCAATCAGGGTTGAGTGAATAAAATTTCAGAGTTTATACTACTAATAAATATTTATAAAATGATATTTCTATCATGGTAAGTAAAGAGAAGAGAAAAATTACCAAAAATAACAAATATTTCTGTTGCAAATTTTTACTTTTTTAATAGCAATTTTCACTGGAGATGTACTAACAATTGAGTGTTGTTGATCTATAGGTCAATCAAAGAAGTACTAACCCAGTACTAGTTGTCAGACTACTATTTTAGTATTATAAGAAAATTGCAAAAAAGGTAGAAGGCATAATCCTTACCTTGGAAAAGCTTACCATTTTAAATATATTGGAATTGCTATCTATTTTAGTCTTAGTCAAATTAAATAAAGAAGTAAACCATACTGAGCCCTAAACCCAAAACAGCTATATTTTTATCATATGTTCTTCTTTACGTAACTAGCAGTAGATAATTACAACTCAAATGGCCAAAGTTTTTTAAAAAGCAAAAAACAAAAATGATTTTTGTTTATAACATTTGAAGGAATCAAGAAAGTTTACAATAGAGGAAGGAAATGTAAAAATTGGAAAATAACTATTAAAATGGAATAAAATCTTCCCTCTATAAGATGTTCTTTTGGAGTCTGCATTTTGTTATAGTATTGTTATTTGTTTTAGATAATGCACAGTGAAAAGAGTTAAGTGTTGTAAAGAATAAGACTAAGAAAAGACATAAATTATCTTGCATGTTTGGAATGAAACTATTTTAACACTAGCCAAGCAACCTTTCTAATCTTTGGTACATTGGACAAGGTAGATGGGAGCTTGATATTTTCCCTGGAATGTTTTGTAGAACACCTTATGTTTTGGGACAAGGACACAGTACACTATAATTTGGTTGCTTTCAGTAAAATCTGTTTACCAGTTGAAAATTACATTATGAGATAATAATAGGGTAAAATTTACAATGCTTGCAAACTATGTATTGATATTTAATCAAGCTGTTGGTTAAACAGCTGATCCTATGAAATTTTACACAAATACTGGATTTTTCTGGTATTATTCTAGACATAGTCAAGGACTCTTCCACATTACTTTTCAACTAATAGTATCAAAATAGCGTGTGAGGTTTACAGTCATTCAGTGCTTAACTTTAAAATGTCAGCACTTGTGCTCTGTTGGAATAACCACACTGAATCTGGAGTTTTATGACGTTACAAATAAATCATGTCCAGACAACCCCTTTGTTCTTTTGTCATTATAGAAGATGAACATAAACAGGTCATTGTAATAGTATCTAATTTGCAAATTAAAATAGGGCATTATTTTTTAGAGTGAAATGTATTTTGCTTCAATGTTACTTTATAAACAAGTTTATTTATGAAAAATAAGTAATTAATAATATTCTCTTAGAAAGTTTCTGCTGCTTACCCTTGTAAGGACAAGACATAGCTCCATTCTGCATGGGGAAGTTAAAAGTCAACTAAACAACAACAAAATAGTAAGATTTGTTAGCATCTTACATTTTATAAAATATATTCACATACATTTTCAAACTTAATCTTTATACCAAAACTGTGAAATACTTGCAGAATGTAATTTACCCCCACATATAATCAAAGAAAAGAGAAATTCATACTCATGGACTTCTATAAGGTCATATCATATAATTAGTAAACTGCAGAGAATAGAAATCAACCCAAGTCCTCTGATTTTAATGCTTACATGTTTTCCAACAGAAAATTTTGCCACCCTCAAAATTACTGATTGGTGGACATTAATATCTAGATTGAAGTTCATGCATATCTAAAAACTCTGTTTGGGACATAGTCACTAACTTGGTAAGGTAAGACATAGATAAACATGGACATTCTAATTTTAGTTAATTTAATTCAGAAAAAGAAGTTCAGATGTAAGTAGTTCCAGGAACAGTGCAGCTGCCATTTTAAATAAGTTGGCTTTTTGTTTCCCTCATGCTCATGCCTCCTTATCACAATACGGCTGCTGTAGCTCAAGACATCATCCTTGCATTTCCATGTTCCAAGCACAAATAAAGAAGAAGAATACCAGAAACACACGTTTTCTTTTGTCAGAAAATAAACATTTCTCTCAGTATATTTCCACTTATATCTCAATGGGCAAAATTGGATCACATGATCACTCTTAGCTGCAGAGAGACCAGGAAAGTGAATATTTGGCTTTTGCCAGTCTCTGCAGTGGTAGGTGAACAGGGGAAGGAGCTTGCAATGACTGAGGGCTGGCCAGTTACAGTGTCTGACACACAGTAGAATGTCAGAAAAAAACCAGAAACTATCCCTAATCTCAAGAAGCTCACATTCTAGTACCAGAAGTAAAAATAAGTGCATAAATGACTGGAACACATGGTATGGATTGAGGTGTGCATTTCATGTAGAAATGAAGATTAAAGTGTTCTAGGTATTCAGAGAAGGGAACAGTTATAACTCTCCTTGCTTATACTGTATTTTTTCTTACCTTTTGACCAATTGTTCTCATTAGTTGCATTAAACAGGACCCTTTCTATAGCAAATGACAGTAAACGGAGGAAAAGAAAAGAATGTACAGGCTCAAGTAACGGAGAAGTACAAACACAGCTGAATCCAGGAACCTAAACCAATTTCATCAGGGTTCTGTCTTTCTGTATCTCTCAGCTCTACTTTTTCTGAGCTGGCTTCATTCTCAGGAACGTTGCTCTGATACGACTGCAGAAAAAATTGGCAGCTCTAGGTTTGTTTGTCCTTTTATCTTAGCAATCTCAGATGAAATAAAAGCATACCTCTTTCCTGCAGCTGTCTCAAGCGAAAGCCCTGGGGATGCTCTGATCACCTTGGCTTGGTCACACGCCTATCTCTCCTGAACCGATCACCTTTCACTCTGACCAAGTGTGTGGGGAATCTTATGGGCAAATCTGAATCAGATGATAACTTCTATGTTGGGTGGGGGTGGTAGGAGGAGTTTGCAGGAAAGGCTACTGATTAACCACCTCTGTGGAGAGGATTCTAAACACACAGAAAATAACAAATAGCCATTACAAAATAAGTACTCTACATTCTAGGAATACTGAGTTTTCACACACCTCAGTCTCACAGAACCTGAGCAGAAAGATGCTCAGACCTATTTGGTTAACAGGGTAGTAATTGCATCAACTTGTCCCAACACTGCTAATGTTAGTGGCATGTTGTCATACCTGGCAGTTACCTATTGCAGGAAAACAAGAATCTAAATCTTACCATCTATCAAAAATACATCCCCCAAAGAAGAGACTGCTGGGGTGTCAAAGGGATTCACAGTACATTGAAAATTAAATGTATCTAATGCTTTTAATTATAAAATTCTATGCATTCATTATATTTGAGAAATAGTATATTCCATATATTCATGCCAGATGTTTGATTTTCATTTGATCACATTTTATAGAATGTGTTATCTATACTGAACACACACACTTAACTCCACAACTTTCCTTGACCCTAATTTTCCTTTTCCTCAGATGAGTGGGCTATTCCTGATGCCACCATTTATCATAACTGTTTTTCTTCTTAGACTTCTATAATATGACTTCGATTCTTAATGCTCTCTTGAAACTTCACTCTGGAGTTCACCTGATCCTGTGGCCCCATCTCAGTCCAAATTTTCCTTGACCTTTACATGGCTTTTTTTTTTTTCTTTTAATCAACTTTTCCTTCTTTCCTCTATTGGTTTCCATTATGGCCCTCCAGAATTTGACTCTAAATAACCGATCCAGCAAGGTGACCCACTGCTCACTATTCCAGAAATAAACTCTCTTCATAAAACTTTTGCTGAATCTTCTATTTTGGCATATCTTCTCCAATCTAAATTCTCCCCTTCATTCAAGTTTCACCTCACAATTTGCCAAACATTCCAGTTGGCAATAATTTTTCTCTTCACTGTGCTACCATTTTTATCAATATCCCTCATTTTGGTAATCATTTCATGAGTATTTTCTGATTATTATATTGTCAATTCTTTGAGAGTAGGAACATTTTACTTAATTTATTTTCTGAGTTATTCCTCAGTCATTGTTGAGCACGTCATAAGTACATTACTGAAATGTTTTGAACTAATTTTGTTCTCTAAATAAGCATTTTTAATATTTCTGTGAAACCACAGAAATTTTATGGGAGTAGCAGAACCTGTTTTAAATTTAAGAGTAAAAAAATTTAAAAAATAGTCAACTATGTAAATTAAACTCTCATGTCTCTAAATGCCAGATTTCTCAGAAAGAAAGGTGTGTAACGGCATATCTCAAGGGGTGAATACATTCCAGAAACATCAAAGAATAACACTTTAATCTTTAGAGCAATTAATATCCATTTCCAAAATTAAACCCTCCAAAATTAACAGCAGTATCACATTTTACAGACACAATATTGTAACATTTCTACATTTTAATAAGATTTTAGTAATATGAAAATAAAGCCATTATAAAAGAGTTTATATTCTCACTAATTCTCCATGATTTAGACTTTCATACATAGCAAAAAACTAAAGGATAGAGGGGATTAAAGAATACAAGTATTTTAATTAAGAGCAAGCATCCAAGCAAAAAAGAACACAATTCATATTTGAATTTTAATATCTCTAAATACATTAATAGAAGTAAAAATATTTCTGTTAGTTAAATATGTCTGATTAAATTTGTCTTGAAATACAGCATTTCTTGAAACAATCTGCTTTCACAGATTTAAAGATACCAGGCCTCTCCTTGTCTAGTGTTTCAATGACTGAAAAAGTCCAATTCATATTCTATGCCTTCGTTGTGATAAAACACAACGTTCGTTGTTTCAAACCTCGGCTCTTAAATTTCCTTCTACTTCCTTTACTGTTTTGTGCATTTTAAATGTGTGACAAGCAGCATTCTCTTAGCCTAAATTCCTATGGCTTTTGAATGCAGGTTATTCTCATTGGTTATTGAAGCCATCCTAACTTGGGTTATTTCCTGTTTTACTAAACTGCCCTTTCAAAATGCTTATATTACACATGAAGCTCACTGACAACCTTCACTGGAAATATTTTAAAAGCAAATTTCATGTGCTATCTTTTTTTATAGCAGTTTCAGACTCTACAAAATAATCTCAATTTTCTATGATCACTAACTCAGAGCCAAGATTTTTTTTACAAAGCCACTTATGGACAGTACTGAAAGCAGACTATTTTTAAAGGGTCCCTCTCAGTTTATCATAATGTTGCCTCTTAACTGGGAATCATGAAGACCAGTCTCTCTCCAAGTCTACCATCTCCTTTTTTTTATTTGTCCATTTATATGAAGTCTGCTTCTCAGTTTTGTTGTCTAATTCATGTTTAGAGGGCAGTTAAAAAAGTAGATTTGCTTCATAACTAACTAAAAGAAATAAAATATTCAGCTGTGGTAATCAAATTAATTCATTATGCTTACATCTCTGACTAGAAACTCTTATATATTTCTGAATCACTTAAGTTTCTGAAGCACTTTTGGTATTTTCCATTGACACGTCATTTATTTGTTGTGTATACACTGTTCGCAGAACGTAATCATACCTTGAAGTTCATCGCATCCCTTGCTATATCCCTTTAGCACAGTGCTTGTAACTTTCACACAATATTTGTTTGATAAATGAATGATTGAACAAATGACTTTGTCATTGAGTTGTCTGAAATTACTGAGTGATTTCATTCATTCCAGAAATGACTAAGCTATACTGTCCTGAACTCTGCTGTGTTAATAACATCAAAAATTCAAACATCGAAAATTCCTAAGAAAATTTCAGAGACTCAAGAATAGTGATGAGCAACATTTCTTGACAAGGAGATCAATTTAGGAAATATACAAAAATGTTTGGAACCATATTTTGTGTATCAGAAAGTGTTTTACTATTCCTATTCTTAAGTATTCATTTATTATTCGTTTATTATTTACCTGAAACAAATGTTTCTTTTCTTTTTTAGCAAAAATGTTGGGATCTATATAGCTGGCAGCTGTAGTAGTGACTGATTTTAGTACTGTGCTGTTTAACAGATTTCACTGTTTAGTAAAATATCTTTTAAGTTAATTTTTTTCTCTTTTCTTGGCTTAAAGATATTTTTATTATTTAAAAGAAATTTATAGTATATTCTTTAAAGAAGATATCTTCCATGGAAATGAAACAAATAGTATATAGCTGCTACAGGAAGTATACTCATTCCACTTTCTTCAAAATATGTAATTCTCACCACTCATTTTCTTGGCAACAGTCTTAGCAAGGATTTAAATAGAATGTCAAAGAATAAATATAATAGCCAATAACTTCATAGCTGATCATTTATAAAATTCTTTTTGGCAATGACTTAGGTAACAAAGTCTAGAAATTGAAGAGGTGTGTCATTAAAGTGGACCAGAAAGCAGAAAGAAAATAACAATAAAACAAGCTATGGGAAACAGGAAAATCTCAAAATCCTAAGAAAAATTTATTAGCATTGTTTTTAACACTAATTTATATTTATTGGGGTCTTAATATATACTAAGTTCTCTTGTAAATGTGTCACACAGACTAACTCATTTTGTCTTCACATAACTTTATGAGATAGGACAACTGTAGGCTAGAATATATTGGGTGGGCCAAAAAGTGCCTTCAGTTTTTTAAGTAAAAATAAAAGACATTTTTCATTTTCACCAAGAACTTTATTGAACAATGTATTCACCCTTTTGTTCCACTACCTTCTGCCATTTTTCATGCAACTTCATAATTCTATCTTCCCAAAACTTTTTATCTTTTTGAGCCTCTTACAGTCCAGGTGCCTCTTACAGTCTTCCAGGGAATTGAAATTTTTTCCATTAGGAGAATTTTATAAAGACCGAAATAAATGGAAATCCGAAGATGCAATGTCTGGTGAATATGGTGGATGAATCAGAACTTCCCAGCCAAGCTGTAACAGTTTTTGCCAGGTCATCAAAGAAACGTGCAGTCTTGCATTATCCTGTTGGAAGATTATGCGTTTTCTGTTGACAAATTCTGGATGCTTTTCTTCGAGTGCTGCTTTCAGTTGGTCTAATTTCCAGCAGTACTTGCTGGAATTAATCATTTGGTTTTCCGGAAGGAGCTCATAATAGAGGACTCCCTTCCAATCCCACCGTATACACAACATCAGCTCCTTTGGATGAAGACCGGCCTTTGGTGTGGTTGGTGGTGGTTCATTTCACTTGCCCCACCATCTCTTCTGTTCCACATTATTGTGCAGTAGCCACTTTTCATCGCCCGCCACAATTTGTTTTAAAAATGGAAAGTTTTCATTACTTTTCAGTAGAGAATCGCATGGGAAATACGGTCAAGAAGTTATTTTTCACTTAACTTATGTGGAACCCAAACATCAAATCGATTCACATAACCAAGCTGGTGCAAATGATTTTCAGTGCTTGATTTGGATATTTTGAGTATGTCAGCCATCTCCCGTGTGGTATAACATTGATTGTTCTCAATTATTGTTTCGATTTGATCGCTATCAACTTCAACTCGTCTACTGTGGAGCATCATCCAGCACAAAACTTCACAAACCACTTGTGACACATTCAATCAGTCACAGCACCTTCTCCATACACTGCACAAATCTTTTTGTGCATTTCAGTTGCGATTTTACCTTTCTTGAAATAATAAAGCATAATATGCCAAAAATGTTTCTTTTTTTCTTCCATCTTCAATATTAAAATGGCTACACAAAAATTCACCAATTTTGATAAGTCTTTTTTTAAATGCACACTGGTATGACAGCTGTCACATACAATCTAACAAAATTGTTTCAAATGAAGTTCAAGACAACTAAGTGCTACTAGAGCCATCTTACAGAAAAAAACGAACGAACCTTTTGGCCTATCCAATAGCTTGAAAAACCTAGGAATCACAGAAACAAGGAAATCTCATACTCTCTCATTAAGCTCTTGTCTACAGGCCTCCATCAAATGTTCACAAGAAAGATTTGGAGTGAGGACAAAAGATCTAGTGAGGTATGTAGGAGGTGGTCAGCAGCTGTTGGGGGACAGGCACAAAGCCCTTCTTATTTCCCTAGACCCATTTCTAGTAAGAGGCAAAAGCCTTCCACCTTGGGGTGGGGAGCAGCAAGACCTTCCACTTGAATTTCTCAGCGCCTAGTCATAAATGTGCTGCTTCTGGGGAAGAGGTAGAAGGAAAACCTATGTACCATCAGAGAAGAATAGAAAAATCTCTTACCACCCAGGACCTAGAAAAAATCCATTGCTTCTGAGGGGGGAAAAAACAAAACAACAAAATACAAAAACTGTCCCTGGGGTAAGGGTAGAAAGCTATATTAAGCCCAGGATGTTGCACTGATATGAAGAGGTCTTCTACCCAAGATCAACTATAGACACCTTGACCTGAAACAGACTGCCAGATATTTCTCCAGCAAAGATGGGTTTATTCGGGATCGACAGAGAATTGCAATTTGAGGTCTGCAATCATGTGAGCCACGTGCAAGTACCTGAATGCCAAGGAAAGGAAAACTTTTTTTTTTCTTTTTTTTTTTTCTTTTTTTTGCGGTACGCGGGGCCCTCACAGCTGTGGCCTCTCCCATTAAGGAGCAAGGCTCCGAACGCGCAGGCTCAGCGGCCATGGCTCACGGGCGAGCCGCTCCGCGGCATGTGGGATCTTCCCGGACCGGGGCACGAACCCGTGTCCATTGCATCGGCAGGTGGACTCTCAACCACTGCGCCACCAGGGAAGCCCAGGAAAACATTTTTATAGAGCGGAAAAGGAAGTTGGGAGGGCTTATATAGTAAAGTATCTATGGCTTTTCATTGACAGGAAAGAAGAGTCTTTTTTTTTTTTCCTGCGGTACGCAGGCCTCTCACGGTTGTGGCCTCTCCTGTTGCGAAGCACAGGCTCCGGACACGCAAGTTCAGCGGCCATGGCTCACGGGCCCAGCCGCCCCACGGCACGTGGGATCTTTCCAGAACAAGGCACGAACCCGTGTTCCCTGCGTCGGCAGGCGAACTCTCAACCTCTGCGCCACCAGGGAAGCCCCAAATTTTTCTTCTTCTTGTTAGGTTCCATTATTGTCACAGGGCATAAGAGCTCCCCCTTATGGTCTCCCAACTCTACTTAATTGAGGTTTCTGTTTATTAAAATTTTTTACAGACATATGGTAGGGTTTGGGTTTTACAGGCAGGAGGTGCAGTAATCCTAAGCAAGCCTCACCTTCAAAGTTTGGATACAGAGGTCTAGAGGTAGATACCAGACATATAAAACACATTCACACATGGCTGCCTTGGTCTAGAGCACTTCTTAGGAATGAGAGATTGTTTTAAAATAATAGGGAAATTTTAAAGTTGAATAAACCATTGTTGCTACATTTTGTCTCTAAGCTTTCATAAATGTTGAATAATATTTTCAAAGCTACATAAAGACCAAAGAGGATGTTTGCTAACCAGGGCTACAAAATTAAATAATATTTTTAAATATGATGAGCTTTATTTCAAAGGGAATGTGTTTACATACATTATGTTACGTGATGCTCAAAGATAACCTCACTGGGCAGGGTGGTTTAGCAAAAAAGAAAAAAAAAAAAGAGAGAAAACATTGGGTAGTGACTCAGGAGATAGGGATTTCAGCCTTAGTCTATACAAACTAGCACTATCCAGTGTCACCCTACATTACTATGAGCTTTTATTTCTATAACTATAAAATTAAAAGTTTAAACAAGGTCAGTGGATCTCAAACTTTTGTATAGAGAAGAACCACCTGGAATAATTATAAAAATGCAGATTCTAAGGCTTTCCTACATCAGAGATTTTTAGTAAGTCCTGGTGTTGCCCAAGTAATTTGACACAGGTGGTCTTAAGTATAGACTTGGAGAAAGATGCCTGAACTCAACGATACCTAATGCCCTTTTGGGTTCCAACAGCCTATGAGTCTAAGTAAGTGGTACAGATATTATTGTCACTATTTTACAGATCAACACTCAGGGAAATAACCACGTTAGGGGTCATAGAGATAGTAAGTGGAGAAATAGAATTAAAACTAATGTCGTCATATTCCTAGCTCAGTGTTTTGCTCTTAAATCATCTGCACACCATAACAAAGACTAGCCAGTTATTTACTGTTATGTTACCCATGTTCTCCTAAGCATATAAAGACACTAGATTTCCTGGTCAGCCATATGACTGAATTTTAACCAATAGAATATGGGCAGAAGTGATGAACTCCAATTCATACTTATCCATAAAAGTCGCCCCTGAATAACCCTCCAGACTCTTACCACTAGAGACTGACTAGAGTATCTGTGAGAATCTGGGAGACATAGAGTCACAAGATGGAATGGGCCTTGGTGCCTGGATTTCTGCGTGGTGTTCAGTCTTCACCACCTTCCTCCCCCACCAGACCCACAGTGGAGTGTGCTGGCAGCAGAAATAAACTTGTGTTGTATGAAGCCACTGGGAAATTAGGTTACTATTTAGCAGTTAGTCTACCAGATTCATAACCCTCCCACATGATACCTCTGTAGAGATATAAGAGGACAGCAACATCCAACTTTGAGATATTAACCTGCTTCCCTTTCAATTCCTTTTAATTTTTGTTTTGTCCTTCTTACCACTTTTCTTTTACTTTCCATAGTGTACATGGCCTCAGGATCAGAGGGTGGTATGGGCTGAGCATTGGTCGAAGCAGCTGAACAGTAAAACAAATTACCTTATGAGTCCACTTTGTTTTACTTACAAAAGCTTAAGATCAGAACAAGGAGAGAGTTCATGAATATAGGTGAATTGTTTAACCAAAAACAGGAAAGAAAAAGGCTTCCCCCCAAAGTAGAAAGGACTGCCCCGGGTTATAAGGAAGGTGATGCAAGCTGTGGCAGAATTATTTTTCCTGCTCTTATCCTTCACCCTTTCAATGAGCTTTAATTGACTAGAAACTGCCAAGGCCCACCTCTGTACCTGGAGGCTTATTTCCACAGAACCAGAAAGCCTCACTGCTCCATGATAAAAACAGGTGGGAAATGTGAAGGACCCAACCTGCCCCAGGAACCCTGGAGAGTCACTGTTTTCCTTTCCTGGAGAGTCTGTTTCCTTTTATCTCCTGAGCATTTCACAGAATCACACAAGAGGTTGTGTACAAATACCCCAGGCCCCTTTCTCTTCAGGAGGAACAATTTTTTGTCGGCATTTTCATTTAGGATGACACTCCAGTCTTGCACTGGCTTAATAATACCCCCCGCAGTCTTCCTTTTCCTGGATTATTTCCCCACAAACCTACTGGTGTTTTCTGCACTTCCCAAGTAAACTCCTTGAGTACAGATCTTTGTTTCAGGGTCTCTTCCTGGGAGAATCCAGACTAGGACAAACAAAGAAGCCCACAGACCCTAAAACAAAGGCCACCTGTATTTACTTCTGAAGGAAGCTAACAGGGATGCAGCAACAAGTGAGAGTTTCACAAGATCTAGGAGCAGAAAGAAACCAACAGTGATGTGGCAGAGTTTCATGGTGTATCTAAGGAAGCAGGACCACAGGCAAATTCACAAAATATCCATGCCCAAAGTTTGGCATCAAAGTTGCAGAAAGCTGAAGGACCTGAAGGGAGTCATCTCAACTTGATGGCTCAGCAACTTTCTATATGCACATATCAACTAACACCTTGACATAGTATAAGGTTAGGGACTGTGAATGAAAAATGCTGCCTGCCACATCAGTAAACAAAGGATGTTGCAGCCATCAAGCCACTACAGCTGCCCTCAGTGGTGAGCCCTGAGGGAATTTAGGACGGAGACAAACAGGCTGCCCCTGCCAAGCCCTCAGCCACTGCAGCCGCCCCCAACAGTGCGCCCTCAGGGGATCCAGGATGGGAAAGAACAGCATAGTGGCCCTAGGTAGCCAAGGTGCATATCAAAGGAATGATTTCAATGAGCCCAGACTCAAGCATCTTCCCATACAATGAAAAGTGCTGAGTCACAGATGTAGAAACCAAACATGTGGTTACCAGGGGGAAAGTAGGGTGGTGTGGGAGGCATAAATTGGGAGACTGGGACTGACATACACACACTACTACATATAACATAGATAACTAATAAGGACATGCTGTATAGCACAGGGAACTCTTCTCAATACTCTGTAGTGACCTATGTGGGAAAAGAATCTAACAAAGAGTGGATGTATGTACATGTATAACTGATACACTTTGCTGTACAGCAGCAACGAACGCAACATTGTAAACCAACTATACTCCAATAAAAAATTTTTTAATTAATGAATTAATTTTTTTAAGTGCTAAATTCATTAACTTGAGATGTCTGGCTTTCTTTAACTAATGTTAATCTTTTGATGTCCGGACTACCTGGTCTTTGTCGCAAAAGTCCCTATTTATCCTGGCTCCTTCCTCACCTCTTCGGAGCTGTCCCTCCCAGCGATCTGAGAGTCTGTCTCCAGGGCTTGAAGTTCTCAGAAAATCTGACGAGTAAAACGTAACTCTCAACTTTTAGGTTGTGCATTTTTTTTGGTCAATAGGACCATTTATACCATAATCTAATGGTAATAATGGAAAGACTCAGAAAAAACTGATTCAGTCCTATCAATTCAGTGGTTGGGGGCTCAAAGAGCAAGATTAAATTTGACTAGAAAAGTTATATATTATTTTTTTTTAATTTATTTATTTATTAGTTTTGGCTGTGTTGGGTCTTCGTTTCTGTGCGAGGACCTTCTCTAGTTGGGGCGAGCGGGGGCCACTCTTCATCGCGGTGCGCGGGCCTCTCACTGTTGTGGCCTCAGGCTCCAGACGTGCAGGCTCAGCGGCCATGGCTCACAGGCCCAGCCGCTCCGCGGCATGTGGGATCCTCCCGGACCGGGGCACGAACCCGTGTCCCCTGCATTGACAGGCGGACTCTCAACCACTGCGCCACCAGGGAAGCCCGAAAAGTTATATATTATTAAAGAAGTTCTATTTCTTGCACACCTGAGTTTGAAAATTAAGATTCACACCTTTTTGTAATACTGTGGTATGCTGGATTATAATTTTCTATTATTCACTCCTACCTTCTCTACAGAACTTTTCATGCATCCTGTGGGAAAAGTATTAATCCCTGCCTTTGTGATTCGGGGCTTAGGTAGATGACATATTTTGAGCAATAGAATATGAATAGATCTGCCAAATGTCATATTTGAGCAGAATATTTAAGAGGAATTGTGTGTTTCCACTTAGGAGCTATTCTATCAGCTTGTATCTCAGAATGAGGATACATGTAGAGCTCAAACCAGCTGACCTGAAACATATATGTAATGTGAATGAGAATAAATGGTTGATGTTTAAGCCACTGAAATGAAGGAGATGCTTATTAGCACAGCAAAGCTGACCAGTAAGTATACTAAGGGAGAAAATCAGAGGAAGACAACCAAGAAAGAGCTGAAGTACTTCCTAAGGATGGAGCAAAAATTCCACTTTACTGTTCAGTGTGGTTGATATTCTGCAGTCTATCAGTCACTATATTGCCTCTCTGAGATTCACAAAGCAGTTCCACTAACAACACAATGGACTATATCAAAATTTGAGGGAGGGGGAGAAGGAATGCAAAGACTAACTATTTTAAAGCTTTCCGTGAAGAAGTTTCTATCTCATTATCGTGAAAAGTTGGAAGGCATTCTCTTTTTAAATGATTGTAAAGTTTAAAATGCAAGTTGGGAATTCACATGAATGCCTAGAACTATGAGTCACTGAAAAATCCTGGAAATGCTGTTAAAATAGTTCTATACTCCTCCTCCCAGCTAAGCCTTTCTTAAGGCATCCTAAGTCTTTGGATCCTGAGGTGTAGATGGAGACATGGAAGAGACTGTTGAGTTCTTGTTTGGTGTTTGTAAGTCTCCATGAACAGTTTTTACCCTGTATACTGAAGGCTTATTTTTAGAATGATTCCTTTCATGTTCACTTTAAAAATTAGAACAGTTTTCAGATAACAGATTAAAAGAATACGTAGTTGAGTCTGGAAAGAGGAGCATATTCTTTCATGCCAAGAAGACATTATTTAGCGTTGGGTTTAAGCAATCATTTGCTAAATGATACCATCATGGCTTAAAAGAGAAACAATCACTGTTCATTTTTTCATGTGGATTGTTTGTGCTGTGGTTTAAGTGTGTCAAATTTTGTTTCCAGTTTCTTGACATTACATGAAGTGTTTAGCTTCACGTATTTTGTATATGTTCTCTTGACTTACTGGTGCACGAAATTTAAAACATAAAACTTTAACCAATCTCCTGCTACTTACCCTGCTCCAGAAAAATTTTGATAAAAGAAATATTTAATAACTTGTTTAATGTATTTTTAAGCAAATCATGGAGTTCTTCTCATTAACTTTCCACACTCCTCCAAATCTGCCAACGTCATACTCCGCAGTCCCTTCTAACACAAAAAGTAAATTATCCATGCCCTTAACTAGAACCAATCCCTCTGTTTCTGGCCTGTATCCTAGGCCTTCTTGAGATACCAAGGATTTTTTTCTGGTGGCTATTACTGTGAAGTCTTCGGTTTTTCCCTTTTCACCTACATCTTTTTCATCAGCAAACAACATAGGCATGGGCTCAATGGTGGGGCCTGGTACCTTTGGGTGTGACACAGACTGTAGCTGGTCACCAAAACTGTTTTGTCTTCTTCCTGGGCACACAATAGCCTACATGTCCCAGCCTCACTTACTTACACATAGGAGTAGTCATATTACTAACTTGTAATCAATAAAACGTGAGCAGAAGTTTTCTCCCACAAAGCTTTGCCCCACAATAACCTGCTATGCGTCATCCTCTAGACAGATATAGACAACAAGGTGATGTTGGCAGTTCTATTTTAAAAAATAATAATTCTATGAGAGCCCTTAAATTCCTACTAGGAGAAGATTCACTCATCGATCAGGATTAACTAATTTAGACTCCACGTGAGCAACAAAAAAATTAACATGGTGTTAAGCCACTGAGATTTGGGGCTGGTCTAATAGAGAAGCTAGCGTTATCTTTACTGACCTAAGTGCCGAGAGTGGAAACAGGGAGACCAGTTCAGTTAGGAGGCTATCGTGATACTCCTCAAATAGTAGTCTCAATAGTAGGCTATTTCTCTACTCTTTTTTAAAGCCGAACTCAAAAGAATTACCAGTCTTTCTCATGTCAATTCTAAAACTTCTCTTGACCTCCACAGTGGTAAATCTAATCACTGATTCTCAATCTTAATTTTACTCTATCACCACTAACTTCAGAGTTGATCATTCTCTACGCATAAATGTCCATTTCATATTGCTTTCTCTGTCTCACTGTCTCTTGGCTCTCTTCTTACCCCCCATTTCCAGCCATCTCAAACACCACTGCAGGATCTCCCTATTTTCCTGCTTTGTACACGCTTCAGTGACCTGGGGTTCATTTCATGGACTTCTCTCCTCTTTTAATCCCTATCTATTCCATATAAATACCATCTATGTGGTTACTATCTCCAAAATTTTAACTCCTAGTTACACCTCTACCTGTCATCCCATGTAACAATATCCACTGGCCCACTAGGAAGTTTACTGTATGTCTCATAGACATCTCAAACTTAACATATCCAAAACCAAACTCTTGACTGTGCTCTACCCTCTCATCTGTTCCTATCCTAATGGTCCCCATCTCAGTAAATGATAACTCCTTCTTCAGTTATCCTGATCAAAAATCTTTGACTCCTCTGGTTTTCCCATGCTCCATATATAATTTACTAGAAAAGTTTATTATCTTTACTTTCAAAATATATCTTGAACCCATCTCTTCCCCAAACCCTCATTGTTGCTATCCTTTTTGGGTTATATTCACTAGCTTTTTGTATTTCTTTTTTTTAGATTCCACATATAAGTGATAACGTACAGTATTTGTCTTTGTCTGATTTATTTAACTAAGCATAGTACCCTCCAAGTCCATCCATGTTGTTGCAAATGGTAAAATTTTATTCTTTTTTATGGCTGAGTAGTATTCCATTGTGTATATATATACCACATCTTCTTTATCCATTCATCTGTTGATGGACACTTAGTTTGCCTCCATATCTTGGCTATTATAAATAATGCTGCTATGAACATTGGGGTGCATGTATCTTTTCAAATTAGTGTTTTCATTTTCTTTGGATATCTACCCAGGAGTGGAATTGCTGGATCATATGGTAGTTCTATTTTTAGTTTTTGAGGAACCTCCACACTGTTTTCCACAGCAGCTGCACCAAGTTACATTCCCACCAACAGTATACAAGGATTCCCTTTTCTCCACACCCTCACCAACAATTGTTCTTTGTGGTCTTTTTGATGATGGCCATTCTGACAGATGTGAGGTGATTTCTCATTGTGGTTTTGATTTGCATTTCTCTGATCATTGCTATCTTAATACAAGTCATCATAAACTCTTTACTGAATTATCTACTAGCCACTGACTGCCTCCTCTGCTTCCACTTGTGACTTCCTAGAATCTGTTCTCAAAATAGTAGCCAAGGTAATGCTTTTGCAGCATAATTCAAATCATTGTCATTGCTTTGTTCAAACCCTCCAATTGCTTTCCATCCCCTACAGAATATAATTCCAAGTGCCATTTTTTCTTTTGAATTTTAATATACTTGGTTTGTATATTTTAATGCAGATATTAAAATAAATATAGAGAAATAAATAATGCAGACATCCTAGCAAAGACTTTTTAAAATTGGAGTTTGCTTCTTGAACCTATTTATTTTTTAAAATACTATTTATTATTTTTATAATTACAAAGTGAATGTATGTTACTATGGACACTTTGGAACATAATGAAAAAGAACAAAGAAGAAATATTTAAACCTACCAGTAATACCACCAACCAGAGCTAACTCCTATTCCATGTTAGAGCTTATACCTAGGCCTTGTATTCAGTAAGAAAGCACCAGGAAAGCTAGCCCTGTTATTTTTGGATGGTGTCTATTCTCATTGATCTAAAGTGTATTCTTTTTTTTTTTACAGTGTACTCTTATCACCCAATATCAAGTTCTATACATTTTACACATGTTTATTATTATTATTGCTTGTACCCATTTTCAGAGGGAGATTAGCTTATATTTCCATTCCATGAAGATTCTATCTAATAAGTGATGCAGATAGAATTTGGTTCACATTCATTTTTAATGCTACTAATATAAGTAGAGATAAAAAGTCCCATAGGGTAGTGGGGCATAGGATTAGTGGTCTATGGAATTACCAACTTTCCTTATCTTTTAATATGAAAAAAGTAGTGCTAAAACCATTGAAATTTGTTCAACTGTGTCATAGAAGACACATTAAAGTTGAATCTAAGTTTTAACAGATTGAAAGAACCCCTAAACATCTATCCATTCATTCAGCAGATATTCAGCTATTGACCACCCACTGTGACCCACTTACTATCCAATGCAATGAAGAGATGTTATTCTTAACTCAGGGTCAACCTGAAGAAATACCCTAATGGATTCACTAGACAGTGAGCTTTTGATGGCAGATATGTGTCTTAATCTCAACACCTAGTGTAGGGCCAGATATCAGAGCTCTCATTTGAAGAAACTTTGAAGAGCACATTTTCCATAGAGGTCAGTCTCAAGGCTGATATCATTTATTCCTAATAATTGAAGCCAATTATAGAACTAAGGCTTTGTGCTAAGTGCCTGTAGATATTATTTCATATAATACTCCGACAATTTTTTAATAGCCATCTATGAAATAGCTAGCATTAACCCCATTTTAAAGATGTGAAAGTTTAAGTGACTGGTTCATGTCATATAGGCAGTGGCCACAGAGGCAAACTTCGAGGACAAGTTTGTCAGACTTCAAAGCCCACATTTCCTCCCATGATCTCACACTATCTCTTGCTAATCTTCAGAATTTGTAAAATAGCAGAGACTTTGAGACTATAGGCTGTGAAGTCAACCTAACAGGGGTTGGGTTTTTTTTCTCTTTTGTTTTGTTTTCTTCCTTTGGCTGCACCATGTGGCTTGTGGGATCTCAGTTCCCCAGCCAGGGACTGAACCCCGGCCATGGCACTGAAAGCATGTAGTCCTAACCATTAGGCCACCAGGGAACTCCCAACCTAACAGGGTTTGAACTCCAAAACCAACACTTGCTGTGTACCCTTTGACCAGCTATGTAACCTTTCTAAAGCTCAGTTTCCTCATCTGTAAACTGGAAATGATACTACCTATCTCAAAGGGCTACTGTGAGAATTAAATGAGGTGATTCACATGAAAGTATTATACTTACCATGTAATAATTGCTCAGTGAGAGTGAGCTACTATTATTATTGTGAAGGTACTAACCTATTTCATTTTCTTTAAATTAATTGTTTAAATATGTATTATACTTTATATTACATATATTTTATATATATATGTGTGTGTGTGTGTGTGTGTGTGTGTGTGTGTGTATTTCTGTTCCTCTCTATTTTTCTCTAGAGAGGCCAGGCAAGAATTCTACATAAATGATAAACTGGCATACAGAGCGGAAATTATATACTTATTAAAAAGTAGTGGAGTCAGGATGTAGAACTTGGGTCTTCTGTCCCAGTGTTTCTTGTACTCTACCATATTGCCTTAACTTTGCAGTAAATGAAACAAGAGGAAGTCCGTTCTGTGTACGGGAAAACTTCTCAACTAAAAGTCTGGGAAATATCACTAAGGAAGGTGTATGATCTCTATCTACAAGGTTTCTCTTCACAGTGTGACAGACCATGATCAATTTGTGATGGCTTAGGTATTCAGTGATTACAGGCAACTGGTTGAACCAGATCACTTACTTCCTTTATTCCCTTCTCATTGTGTAAATTTCTGACGCTATGAGACTACATTAAAAACAAACCACTCTATATGTCCTTTTTAACTCCTGCTGTTGTGAGCCTTGAAGTCAAACCAGGGAATTTTAAGGCAACTGCCCTATCAAGAAGAATGAATGAGGGAGCAGTCCATATGCTGGCCCATCTTCACTCCTGCAAATTGCATTCCTGACAAGAGAACTGGCATATAGTGAAGGCTCCCTGTTAGGTCAATGGATTTGGAAATGGAAGGTGCGTCATGATTACACAGAAAAAGTCCCTGACCAATAGCAAAGGCTGCCACAAAGGCACATAAATAATGACAGCTAGTAGCAATATGAGAGACACTCTTACTAACTTCAGAGCTTCTCGATATTAAGCTCATGGACACCAATAGCAAAAACTCAAGATGTCAATAGGATAAGTGAGGCTACATAAGCTGATTAATTAGAAGAGCAGATCATTAACTTAAGTTTCTGTTGGTAGCTTTACCCTGGTGGTTTTTGTTTTATGGGCTGTTTTTCTTTAGAACCTACATCCATGTCTGTTGTCAGACAAAAATCACTTTGTGAAAGATCAGTATTTGTTTGCATCTAGTCATGAATCATGTACACATTAAGTGCTTCAAGCAGTTGTGCTCACGAGATCAATGGTGACACCCACTATTGCTCAATAATTTCATTCTGAAGGATTGGAGGCACTCTTCACCCCATATCTTATATGGATTTCAGATGCTGGTATGTGTACTTTTTTCCAACTCTAGGGGTGGGGAGCATATTTGCCAGAAGCCAGTAGGCACCCACAAACACAACTCCATGTTTCTTTTAAATGATATGGAACCAAATATTCCTGTTAGTAGGGAAAAGTTGATAT